>NW_015171543.1:214094-218494 GCF_001447785.1 Gekko japonicus
CATGTGCTCCATGACAGCAGAAAAACTGTCATCATGGGAATAGTACCTTCTACCACATCCCTAAAGACCATCTTTGGCTATGTATCTCTGTGCCTCATTCAGCTTCAAGAAATCAGCCATTCTGGGCTCAAAAGGAATGAATTTATTCCCTAAGAGCCAGGAGGTCATTTCCTCAAATAGACACCCACAGCTTCTGCCCGGCAGGCAGATGGTTAGACATGTGGCAACCAGCACACTATACTGAATTAAACCACCCCCAAAAAAATTCTTCAGTTTTGTTTTGGTGTAGTGTAGTGTTTAGGACAACCAGGTTTGATTCCCCACTCCTCCACATGCAGCTGCTGGTGTGACCTTGGGTCAGCCACAAGTTTTTTCAGAGCTGTTTTCTCACAAGCAGTTCTCAAAAGAGCTCTCTCAGCCCCACCTACCTCACAGGGTGTGTGTTGTGGGGAGGGGAAGGGAAGGGAAAGGAGATTGTAAACCACTCTGAGACTCCTTTGGGTACTGAAGGGTGGGGTATAAATCCAATCTCTTCTTCTTTGTGTTTTTATTATGCTTACTGTCTCGGTGGGATGGTTATACCCTTTTCTGGCCTCCATGCCCTGTTGCTGTACTTATCCAGGTGCTTACTTGCATGGGTTCTTACCTTTTTCTTGATGCTTTGTTACTCAGGATGCGATGCTTTGTCTAATGAAGGAGTGGTTTTCATGTGCCTGGTCATTATTTACCTATTTGGTTGGTAATTTTTTTTCAATTGGTCAAATACCCAAGCCTATGTCCCTGAAATCTTTGGTTTTTCTTCTGTGATTCCATGCAATGTAGGTGGCCGGAAATAGGGTCAAAGAGGAAGAGAATACATTTCAGTAGGCCACAGGTAGAAAGGGTAAGCAGACAGGAATCACCATGAGAAAGTTCCTTCAGATCTCCCAAGCAAACATTAAATGTATGTTCAAGTCACTGAAGCAAGGGAGCCAAGCATCAGATTAGGAGGAAGACCTAAAAAGAACATACATTATGTTTCAGGTGTTGTGATGTTCTAATGGGAAAGGCTATTTGTCTTGTCAGTTTAAAATCTTCTCAGAATTTCATCATCATCTGAGCTGGCCCTAGTTTCTGCATAACTGAATGTTTGGGGGGGGGGGTTTGGGTTAGCGAAACAAAGCAATACTATTAAGTGGAACAAATAATTTATTTATGAGTGAGGTTTGCAAGGCATGTAGGATAGCTTACTTAATTCCAGATATTTTTGATGACATTGGTGCCATTTTTAGTAGTTTCTAAAAGCATTTCTGGAAAGTGGATTTGATGGCATAGGAAATGGCCAGGTTTGCAAGATTATGATTCTCCTAAGAATCATTTTGGCATTTTCTTAAAGTGATTTAGTTAAAAATAAATATTACTGGCAAATTTTAAGGAGAATGTTTGTGGTTTGAATAGTTTTAAATTGATTGCAGTTAGTTCTTTATTTTAATGCAGTGTTTCCCACTCGTGTGGTTTATCTGAGACATACCGTAAATGTCATTTAACATCTTTGTTTTAAGCAATGGAAACATAGGGGCAAACCCAAAACCATTTCAGTCAAGCATTCAGGACAAGGAGAGCGCTACCAGCAGTCTCTTTATTCCATTCCATAGGCTACAATAAGATTTTAGGCGATGATACATTTCAGCTTCTATAAACCTCATTTTGATTCATGGTAGGTAGGCTGTTCCTCTGTCTTTGGTGATCTCAAAGAGTTCCTGACCCCTATTATCGGTATGCTGTCTAAAAGACTTACAACAGACAGACTATAGAAGAGGAGACATATTAATCCATTTAAAAACATCCAGTTCCATTAATCCCATGATTCTCTCTGTTGTCTGCTTCACTGCTGAATTTTAGATAGCAAGCTTCTTGGGGCAGGGATTTATCTTTTAGATTTTATTACTTGTTAATTGTTTAATTACTCAAATCTTATTCACTATTACTAGCAACGGACTAACTAGCAATTACTAATTTGTTGTTGTTGTTCAGTCGCACAGTCGAGTCCGACTCTTCGCGACCCCATGGACTAGATCCCGCCAGGCCCTCCTGTCTTCCGCTGTCCTCTGAAGTTTGCTCAGTTTCATGTTCGTTGCATCGATGACACTGTCCAACCATCTCATCCTTTGCCGTCCCCGTCTTCTTTGACCTTCAATCTTTCCCAATCTTTCTATTTGCCAAGGAGCAATTACTAATAGACTAAAGCAATTAAGAGAGAAACTGTTAATGATTGGACAGGAGTCCTCAGCTAAAGAAGCCACAATACAAATGACTTTACAGGAAAATGGAGTTGCCCAAGAATTACCTCTAGAAAATTTAGATGGAAAGCTAATCACAAAGATTGACTCTACTATACAGGATTCTGCTCCCAAATTGACTATTTTAACATCTACAAATATAACTATTGAGTCAGAACAGAAAAGCATTCACCATACAGAAAAATAAAGAATTGAAAGAACAAATATTGGAGCTAGGAGTACAAAGCAGACAAAAAATGGCTGTATATATCAAGATGCCACTGGACAACTGAATAAGATCATTTCTAACGATTGACTGTATGAAAAAGCCATTGGAAGTTGGGGATCCAAGTCACAAATCTTAGCCTTCCTGTCTTGGAATGTCATGGGATGGGCGGATAGGATTAGAGAAGGTAATATACAAAAATGGTTAAGTAAATATGATGTGATATTGGTACAAGAAACATGGTGTTTAGAGACCCCTTCTTTGAATGGATATAAGATTTTTGATTTGGCAGCAAGGCCCTCCCAACATGAAAGGGCAAAGAGAGGGTTAGGGATTTTAGTTACGACATCTTTAAATGTTAATATTACTAAGCTTCCTTCTTGTGGCCAATTAGCAATGGCAGTGTTATTGGCCTTTCATCAGGTCTCCGCTGTCATTATAAATGTATATTTAACTACAGCTAAAGTAAAATCACAAATACAAATGGAGTTGAAAGAATTAGAAACATATATTTGGCAGATAATACTAAATAATCCAAGGGCATATGTTATTATAGGAGGGGATTTTAATGCCAGAATGGGACAAGATAATAACAATTTATATAGTAAATATAAAGACTGCCCTCCAGAGACTGGAAATTATTATTTACCTTATCCTAGATACTCAAAGGATTCCAAAGCAAATTATGCTGGATATATAATGGCACAGGTAATTAACAGCATGTCTGTCTTTGGCTAAACTGGCTAAAACATCAATAGATAAAAGGCTTCTCTGGCTAATTTTTAAATTGTATGAGAATCCAATGGCACAAATTAGCTGTGGACCAGAGGGGAAGCTGACTGGTCCTAGTCTCCTTTCACAAGGCACTAAACAAAGCTGTCTTCTAACCCCTCTACTTTTTAATCTTTGGTTTGATAATGACTGTAAAAAAGCAAAAAAGGATCGAAGTGTTAATTATAATAGATATAGGACTAACCCACAGGATGCCATCCTCAATATCAGAAATCACAATACAAATCACTTCTCTGGCGCAAGAAAAAAGATCATATGGAAGCAGGATGGTTACACCTGAGACAAGCATTGCAGAATAAAAATGCATCCCTGTTTTGGTGGCTTGTATCAGATGTTTCAGTCAGGTCCATGGTAACAATGAACAAATATATATTACCAGAAGAATGGGGAAGATATTTTAGGGAAATATATGCTGATAATGAGATAAGGGAAATTGATTATGGTAGTGCAATAAATCTTCCAGAATGGCCACCAGTTGAACCTACTGAGGTTAAAAACCTCATTCAAACATTAAGATCTGGGAAAGCTTCTGGTGTTGATTTAATTTCACCGGAACTAATAAAAAAGCATTCAGAAGGTGGATTCAGCCTTATTTACAGCAATTGATAGAACAGGGAAAATTCCAAAGGATTGGGGGTTTCAATTATTGTTCCTATATACAAGAAAGGTAATAAGGATGTGCCTGCAAATTATAGACCAATTAGCTTATTTAGTACTCTAAGCAAATTATATGCAAGGCATTTACAGTGGAAATTTAGAGACTGGCTTGAACAAGAGAAGTATATGGCTGGGGAGCAAGCCGGTTTTAGAGAAAATTATTCAACTATAGATCATTGCATGATATTAGAACATTTTTCAAAATCCTTATTCTATTTTCCAGAGGTTTTTTTTCTGTGCTGATACTTATTTCCACCAACAGGGGGCTCACTGTCCCCCAACAGGTTTTCCTACATAGTCAGTAGACTTCCTGGGTTTGTAGAAAAATCCAAAAACTAAAAAAATCCCTTCAGGGACTGCCGAATTCCCCCCAAAACCTTTTGAAATGGCCTCTACAGGAATCTGCTTCAGGCATCAACTGCGAGAGATTAGAATGTTGGGGGGGGGGGCTTCTAACTGGCTTTGTC
>NW_015171543.1:219297-227988 GCF_001447785.1 Gekko japonicus
TTGTTGTGCAGATAAAAAGGAGGAGGGAATAATGAAAGCTGCTTTGGTCCCCACTGTGGAGAAAGACTGTAATTTTCCTAGGTAGAGGCTGGGGGGTGGAGATGGAAAGCAGAAGAGAGGCAGATAAAGGTAGGTTGGCTGTTGGGTGGGAAGGAAATAGGGTTGCCAACTCCAGGTTGGGAAATTCCTGGACATTTGAGGGGTGGAGCCTGGAGAGGTTGGGATTTGAGGAGGGGGGAACTTTGGAGTGGTGTAATGTAAAGAGAGAGGAAGTCACATGTATGGAGGAGAAATAGAGAGTAAGAAAAGAGGGGCAGAGGGGAGAAATAGTGTGAGAGAGGTAGGGGGTGAGGAGAGGAAGCAAAGGTGTGATGAATGAGATAACCATCCCACAAGTTTCTTGCGGGTCTCCACTTGTAATATATAAAGTACGTATTAAGTACAATAGCGAAGTGCGGATGGCAGTTGTTGTAAGATGGTCCAGTATGACTAGACCAGTATCCCCAGTAGAGTGCCAGTAGCATGAGGGCCGTAATAGATTATTTCAGTAGCTCGTTCATCAGTGGTGGCTCCTAATCAAAAGCCTCATGGAAGAGCTCCGTTTTACAGGCCCTGCAGAACTGTAAAAGGTCCCGCAGGGCCCTGATGTCCTCTGGGAGCTCATTCCACCAGTGTGGAGCTGCCACTTAGAAGGCCCTAGATCTGGTGGTGACCAACCTGGTATCCTTTGGACTGGGGAGAATCAGGTGGTTTTGGGTCCCCAACCTCAGTGCTCTCTGGGGGGCATATGGGGAAAGGCGGTCCCTCAGGTAGGCAGGCCCCCGGCCATATTGGGCTTTAAAGGTCAAAATAGCGATATAGCTGTTTGAGAAGTATGCTACTACTATTATCCAACAAACCTAAAACACTGTTTGGAGAAAGCTGGTTTCAGAGTGCTACATCCAATAACATCTCATGAACTGGGCAGTAGTACGTTGAGTTAGTCTCTAGAAGGTCAAAGTGCTTTTTTTTAACTTGATAGAGATGTTGATCTTTTTACTTGATAGAGATGTTTTTCAGAACAGTAATGCCAAATATATGCTGCATATTCCACGTACAGTATTGAAGTTGAAGATTTCTAATGCACCTTATAGGGCAGTTCTCAAGGATTACAGTAAGATAATGCCTGTGTAACATTTGGAACTTTTTTACTATTATCTTCACTATCATCCTTCCACTGCAGCTTCTTCATTTATTACTTCACATCCCTAACCACGGGGGTCCAGCAGGTATGATTACTGTTCACATCCCATATTAGCCACATGCTCCCTTCATTCATAACCAATGCAATAAGAATCACCGGCATGTAAAATCAAACGTTTTGCATTTAGATCATCTTCACTGATAATATCCAGAAGTCCCTATGGAGCATGTGTGTTTCACACATGAATTCCAACACTACATGTACACTGATGATTCTTTATCACCACTTAAGCCAAGACGGGAATTTTAGCACATCTCTCCATGCCAGAAGCACTAAACAGCTATCTGGAGGAGAGATTTAAAGTTTGCAGCATCATGCACATAGCCCTTTGCTGCTCATGATTGTCTCTAACCTCAGTTCCCATGTCTATGAAATGGAAATATTACTTTATTTCCCTGAATGGAAGATGACCCTGAGCATAACATGATCCATGTAAAAAGTTTGATACACAAAAGGTTTTTATTACCGTACATAATTGTAACTCGCCAGTCTCTTTTTTTAAATTGACAGCTAAAAAAAGCTTTTGTTGTTGTTCAGAGCTACTCTTCCTTTTAGGTGAACAGAGAAGTTAGGTATCCCTCTTTGATTTAATGATGGATCAAGTAAGAAGTGTAAAGCAGTTTGAAGTGCCACAGAGAAGGGATGTTCAATTGGAAATTTATGTATTGAGCTCTGAGCTAAATTCCCATTCATAAATATTGAAAACGCCTCAAATCCAAACAGAATTATTTTTGACATCTGAGCTCAGTCAGAAGCCTTCCGATGATAGATTGTGGCACCTTGCTGTCTAGTTTCATTTTCCTGATAGACAGGAAGGGCAGCATATGTGCCTGACAGAGACGTCATCCAGCCAGAACAGTTGGCCAATCCACTGCCAAACAAGATTGCTCTGATTGGCATCTCTGTGCAGAGTGTTTCCACTCTCAGCCATTGTTGCACCATCTTACCTGCTTTGGTAGAGCTTTCTGATTCTATGTAAGCATGTGTGGAGGTCATCACAGCATGTTATCCTATCTGCATAAGCTACTTCATTCTCTGTGGCTACTCATGCTAGAAGATGGAACAGGAAGTAGGGAACAGAAACAGAGATGGCCTCAGGCACCATTCTCCCTTTTTCCAGTGACTTATTGTTAATAAGTAAGCTTATTAACAGCATGGGAAATAGGCAAGGGCTGCAGAGAGCAGGGGAGAATAGTAGCAGAGAAGTAGGCTCTACCTGTCACCCTGATGATAGGTAGAATAAATGCTGAAATGGAATGAGATAGAAGTAATGCCATCCCACAGTAGCAAAGAGCAAACACACATGTAGGTGAGTGAGAGTGATCAGTGTGATGTTGAAAGCTCAGATTTTCTCCCTCTTTGAATTGCTGATTCAGGATCTGAGATTGCTCTGATGTTTTTGTTGTTTTGAAAGTCCCTACAAGACTGGTTAGACCCACTTCACACAGTTTCACCCACCAACATCTCCTTCTCAACATAGCCCCATTTGTGGATACTTAAATCCTGAGATTAGGGTCTTGGACAGACAAGACATCTTTCTACAAACCTGAGAAGCACCCTCTAGATACATTGGGGATTAAAACTCTTCAAAATGATAGAAGCAGTGCCTGTACCTTAAGAAGTAAGTGCCCTCAGTGGCTGTTGCTAGGCAAGCACAACAGTACTGCCAGCCTTCAAGCTTTGGTTTCTGTTAGTAAAAGACAAGTGGAGGGAGCAGGGCCCAGGGTAGAGGGAGGACTCACTATGGCCAGGCCCAACAGCAACCACCATGAGACGTTCTACCACATGACTTGCTTAACTCACTCAAGGCTGGGTGTTTGTTACTTTTCAACAACAGCGGCCTTATAGAAGCCACTATGGTGTAGTAGAGTTTCAGATTAGGATCTGGGAGACCGAGGTTTGACTCTCCACTTTATCATGGAAGCTCACTGGGTGACTTTGGGCCAGTTACACATTCTCAGCCTGAATTAACTCACAGGATTGTTGTAAGGATAAAATGGAGCAGACAGGAATGATGTAGGCTGCTTTGGGTCCCCACTGTGGAGAAATAAGTTGGGGGGTCTAGGGAAAAGGGAGGTACCCCTCACAAGTCCTTGCAGGTTCTTCACCATGCAATGGGGCCAGCTCTGTTTTTCTTAGAATAAAACCCCCCTATATAAAATGCCTTCATGTGTGCTTGCTTTAAGGACATACAGTATTAGTCTTTTTCAAAAATGAATCTATTTAATTTTACTTGGGAAATTGCATTATTTTCTTCTTACTATTCCCCTTGCAGTAATGCATTCTCACAAATAAAGTTTCCTCCCGTTTCCTCTGACACAATAGGTATGGTTAACAGACAGTAATAAAGGAATTCATTGGTTTCATTCAAAGGTTTCATTGACAAAGAGCTTTTAATTAATTCCACTGCCTTACTCTTTGTGTTGTTTAGTTTGCCCTTGGCATCAGGACTGTTTCAGAAATGGTAAATTCTACTCATTGGGCATTTATCTTTTTTTATGCTATTGAGAACAGTTCCTTAAAAAACCACTAAAGAAAAAAAATACAGGAAAGCAAAGCTTAGGGGACAAAACAAGCTACATAAAAGGTCACTTAGACTCATGCACTTTCAGGAGATTTCTGGATTTTACAGGGATTTCTCCAGAATAAAATTAAAAAGGGTTTTCTCCACTTTTAAAAGAAGTAAGATTTCCCATATTTTAAGAAAAAGAAAACATAGTAGAGAACAGAATGACATTTAGGTAATGATTCAGTCAGAATGTAGATTAAATTAAAAGGTAAATATTATCATTTCACTCTTGCCAACCTAGCAGTTTGAAAGCAAGCAATTGCAAATAGATGAATAGATACCGCTTTGGTGGGAAGGTAAAAACGTTCTGTGCGCCTTGGCGTCTAGTCATGATTGCCACATGATCACGGAAATGTCTTTGGACAGCGCTGGCTCTTCAGCTTGGAAACAGAGATGAGCACTGTATCCCTAGAGTCGGATTCAACTGGCTTTCAAGCAAGGGAAACCTTTACCTTTACCTTTACTATTATCATTTCTGGTAAATGTGCTAAGTATGAATTTGGTTACTGTTTGGGGAACATTTAAAACCCAATACTGGGTCCTGTTGCAAGATGGGGGAAAGGGAGGAAGGAAATACAACATTTAAAGCGAAATTGAAGTTATTGAAGGGTGACATATAAAGAGGAGATAGTAAGAAAATTAGAGTTAAACATCAACTGGAAGTGAGAGATGCTCAAAATTTGCAGCTGTTGCATTCCACACAGACTAGTTATAATAAAGGCACTTTATGGATTACACAGATTGGAGTTCCCACCCTGTGTCCTGTATAACAGTTAGTAAGTTGCAGATTCCCCTCTATGCCCATGTATGTGGTGCCCAATTCAGATCATGATCATGGCACATATGGAGCAGGGGCTTCAATCTTCCAGCCTGTGCAATTTTCCTGTTCTGAAATGGTACTGAGGGGGTACTTTTTGGACCATGGAAATATCATAGGGAGTTATAAATATCTGGAAGAGATACCAAAAGAATTTGGCACCCATCTTTGATTTACCATGAAAGTTTGCTGTGGCAAGAAGCATGAATGTGTCATACTAATATATCAAGATTATGTTGCCTGTTATAATGAAAAAGATTTTTGACATTTGAGAGAGTCAGGAATAAAGTTCAGCATCATTGTGTTGTGCCTTCAGTGGAGAACTAAGTTGCAAAACGTACGTTATTCAAGACAATTGATGGCATTGGAGCACATAGCCCTACATTTAAAGATATATGAAGGTGTGTGTTCAGAAATGAACAGTGTTTTGGCACATGGATAACCTCAGAATGAAGTACAAGAAAATGGGAGAGTGATTTGCATTCTAATTTGTCAGAAAATGTTTAATTATCTCTGTAAAACAGCAGTGGTGGGAATCTTTTCATTATTGCTTAAGTTGCCAGAATTTATCTTTCTAAATTTTCGTGAAAAGGTTTAAGATTTAGTTATATGCTTCTCCTTCTCCACAAAGAAGGAGCAGCTATCTATATATAAGTTGTCACCATCTTCTTTTTCAGTGTCCATAGAGGTGGGAAGAAGGTTGCACTGTACAAAGATAATCTTTTATTACGAGGATGTACTATTAGAAATACAGAAGAAGTCTCAGGGATAGTCATCTATGCAGGTAAAGCTGCAGCTGTTGTTTTTACATTACATGTTTTTTATCAGCACCAGAACTCTACATGTTATTCTTTAATGCAATTCCTTTGGCAGGGCATGAGACGAAAGCCTTGTTAAATAACAATGGACCACGTTATAAACGCAGTAAGCTTGAAAGACAAATGAATGTTGATGTCCTTTGGTGTGTTCTCATACTTATTGTGATGTGTCTGTTTTCAGCAATTGGTAAGTTCCCCTATTTTTATTTCTATAGCAAAATATTAAAGTCTGGAAAATAA
This sequence comes from Gekko japonicus, assembly GCF_001447785.1. NCBI lineage: Eukaryota > Metazoa > Chordata > Lepidosauria > Squamata > Gekkonidae > Gekko > Gekko japonicus. Next base: position 224,985 of record NW_015171543.1, read on the forward strand.
GAAATCCAGATGTTTCCGTTAATTCATGTATAAGCGAATGAACACTGGGCATAATTCATATTTGTGGGGAAACAGGACCCACAAGCCTTTGTTTCTGCCTACTTGGAGGTGAGGAAGTTACTCGGCTTTCCTAGGTCACTTACCCTGCCCAGCCCCTCTCCCTCCACTCCCATTTCCAGTATGGAACGTACTCACAGATGTGGGTGATGTTTCTCTGGGTGTACATTCAGCTTCACTTATCTTTAGGCTGTAGCAGGGACTCTGCAGGGACTCACAAGGCACTACAAGAGAGAAAAATGGATTTCATTATCTTGTAGTGCCTTTTGAGTCCCTGCAGAATCCCTGCTACAGCCTAAAGATGAGTGAAGCTGAATCTACACCCAGAGGAAGACCACCCACATCTGTATGTTCCATACTTCTGGGGAGATAGCGCCCTTGAAATTGACACCCCATAACTAATCTTGGTGGGAAGGTTTTCTCAAAGTAAAACTGCAAATGCAGAGGGCCCAGCATGTCTTAACAATGACCCCCCCAACAAATGAGAAAAGTGCTTTTGAACAACAGGATGGCTATGCTAAAAATCTAATTCTCGGGTCTGTGAATCCTAACGACGTGCCAAATTTATACACTGTGGGAACGTCAAAGGAAATGGTTGAATGTCTGAAAAAGAAATATGGAGGAAAGACTACCAGTAAGATTTATTATTTGAAGGCTCAGATCTTTGATTTTGAAGTAAAAGAGACTGGCCATTTACCTGAGAAACTGGGCAAACTAATGGGCGTCTGTTTATTTGTAGGTTTCCTATATACCTTTTACCCTTAGAAATAAAGGTTTTTAAAGGCAAAGAAATCTCTTCTTTCCAATAGAGCAAGATCCATTGATACTCTGAGTATTTTAAATACTTTTGACTATTTTACAACATTTCTGTCTCTGGATAACTTCTACAACCACCATCAGGTCTACAGATAGACTTGAATGTAGGCTCCCTTGCCCTTGTAGCTTTAACTCTTAAACATTCATGGGATAATTATGCCCACCTCTCCCTCCTCTTTTGTGACACATGGATCAAACAGAGGCTTTATCGTGGTTTTCAGAGATGTGACAAACCACATTAAAAATGGGGAAAAAATTAATAGAGAAATAAAAGCACCCTCATAAGCAGACACAATGGGTTCAGCAAGGACAGAAGAAAAAGCAATAAAACCACAATCCTTTGACCCTATCTTATGATGGAAAATTAGGATAGGCTGTTGATTGTTGGAATTGTAAATATTTAGAAAAAAGTCCAGCATTTGGAACTCTCCCACTGTTGTTTCGGCCACATGTGCTCAAGATGGAGTCCAGGTATACATGGAGGCTGCCATAGCAGGGAGGGCGGGATACAAATTTAACAAATAAATAAATAAATATAGTGGTTTGCAGTCAAAATAGCAAAGTGGCCAAGAGAAATTCTTTCTCATGTCCAATAGTTTTATCATTTCCCCCTCTGCCATCTCCTTCTGCAGACCTTTTTTGTTTTCCTTTCCTAGAAGGAAGATCGGCTCTTGCCTTCTTGCCTCCAGAGTTCTGTAGCTTTAGGTGTGACTATCAGTGAGGTGTTAGATTTCCTATTGTCCTTCTCCTGGCTAGAGCTATGTACATTTCTGTGGCACTGGATAGCTTCATCCCTTGGATTTGAGGAAAAAACCCCTTTTTTTCATTCCCTCATGCTAGCTAGCAAAAGACATATCCTTGAGCCTCTAGAGTAAAAGACCACTTATGAGAAACCGTAGCATAAATTACTGGTTATAAAGCATTTCACTACAATATTAGTAAACCAGATTAGATTGGGACTAGCCATGTTTAGATTCCCGCTCTGTGGGTAACCTTGAGCCAGTCACTCTATCAGTGTACTTCACAGGAGAAAGGATGGGAATCAGTGTACATGATACATAGTGTCAGTGAAGTGGCTTTGCTACATTAAAATTAGTTGTTTGAGGGAAATAAATTTATATAATATGTTCTCTGCTATCAGAATGGCACTTGAAGTCGAGCACAGACTAATAAAAGCAGCAATTTAATATAACAATCTTAAAGCATTCTAAAGCCAAATCCCGGATTCAAAAATCTGTTCCACCAAACACAGTCTAAATTAAAACATATCCCCCCACAAAGGTGACCATAGAGTTGCAGCAAAATGAAAGTAGCTCCAGTCACCAGCATAGAATGCTCTCCTAAGAAATCAAGATTTAACTGACCAGACAGTCAGTAAGAAGTAGCCAAATGTGTTTTCTTCAGCAGACTGTTCCACAACTGCAATAGAAAAGGCATGGCTTGATGCTGTTATGGTTTTCCCTGTTGTATTAGAGGAGACACAGAGCAGTAGCTACTTGGAAGATCTAAGACTGTAGGGAGGTGCTCAGAAAAATGACTGAGTCTGTGCGACTGAACAACAACAAAAAGACTATGTAGGGATTTAACAATGGTCAACAACAGTTTGAACTGGTAAAACAGAAAGTCAGTGCTGTTGAACCCAAAATAGGAGTAATACACCTCCTAGACCCCATCTTGTCAAGAATAGCGATGCTATGAAATTTGCCACAAAGATATTTTACTGTTGAACTTAGTGTGCTCAAAGGTAGTGATCAGATGTGATCACTCGGTCTGTTCAGTTCATGCTGAGCAGCTGTGAAGACTGCCCAACCAGTTTGCATATGTTTTTCCCAAAACCATGTATGCGCAAAGATGCTGCCAATTCAAATTGATTGGTAGCGATTAGCATCACTAAGGACTACTTAGATGAATACCAAAGGATAGGATTTTTTAAAAAACACAGCATTTAATGATGATCAATTTATATGACTTGTGTGCAATCTATTTCAATTATTGTTTTCTGAGCAAAGCAGTTGCACATCAAGGATGGAGGTATGAAACTCAGTCAGGCCTTTTGCCCTGTACTGGATGATTAGAAAGGAATACATCGTAACAACTTGCTGAACACCCATGAACAGACTGATGGAACTGT
>NW_015171543.1:228200-245752 GCF_001447785.1 Gekko japonicus
TCCCAAAGTTACACACTTTAGGGAAGTGTTATCTCAGCCAGTGTGGGCAGAATTGTCATCCCTTCCATTTTAAGCGCATCTACCTCTGTTTTGTTTGGATTAAATTTCAGGGTTTTTAGTCCTTTTGTAATCATAACTGTACTTAGGCTTACATTCATGGACTTAAACACAGAAAAAAAATGGAGCTGGGTGTAATCAGTATATTGAGGTTACCACATCTGCTAGGCAGTCTCTTCCAGCAGTTGCATATAAATGTTGAACAGCAGTAGGGTGCAAGATCAAATCTTTAAGTACCCTAAAGGACAAAGTCCAGGGAGCAGATCAGCAAGTACTTAATGCTACCCACTGGCACCAACCTATCAACTAGGAACAAATTAATTAATTATTCATATGGCAGCGTGTTTAGTATAACCAGGACATCCTAAGATTGAGTATAACAAGGACATCCTAAGATTGTCTGGCAGCCAGAAGTTCTAGCTCTTTTAGTATTATGCTCCATAAGGTGGTGAGCTGGACTTGGCAAGAGACATTTCAGAGGTGGTTTGCCACTCACTCTGCATCATGCCCCTGGTATTCCTTGGAGGTTGCCCATCCAAATACTAACCAGGGTCAACCCTGCTTAGCTTCCAAGATCTGACGAGATCAGGCTAGCCTGGGATATCCAGTTCAGGGCAACTAGAGACAGAATCACTCTTAAGCAGTGCCTCGCAGCTGACAGTATTAAAGTCTGCTGAGGTGTCACAGAAGAATGAGCCTTTGTGCAAGCCCCTCCCACCAGAAAGCCCTGGGAAATGGGCTCCCTGACTGTGTTTGTATAAGATGTTGAGGTTTCATTTCCAGTTGTGCTGTCCTAAGGACTGTGGGCCCACTTTAGAAACCACTTTCTGTAAAGAAGTGTCTAGAGTTATAAGAACATAGGAAACTTCCCAGAGACCAGTCACAGGGCAACCAGTTAGGACCACAAGCTTTACGATCTGCCAGTCAACATCTTCTCGTGGTCCCTGGCCTCAGGGATGTCCATCTTGCCTTGACTAGGGCCAGGGCCTTTTCACCCCTGGCCCCTACCTGGTGGAATGAGCTCCCATACAAGATCAGGGCCCTGTGGAACCTTTTACAGTTCTTCAGGGCCTGCAAGACGGAGCTCTTCCACCAGGCTTTTAACTATGGTGACAGACATCCCTTCCTCTTTACTGGGCCTCTCCTCAGTGGGTCAGAACTGCATACCAGAGTTGGCATCTATGAGGTTTTAATTCCAATGACAACGGCACTGGATGAAGGCCATTGTGGTATTTTACTGGTGTTTTAATTGTGTTTTGTGTATATTGTATTTTTATCAAATTTGATGTAACCCGCCCTGAGCCTGCCATGCGGGGAGGGCATGGTATAAGTCGAATAAAATAAATAAATACATTTTGTGGCCAAGGTGGGGAAAGCAACTATGATTAAATGCAGGTTTTTTCTCGTGGCTGTTCTGTCTGAACCACCACCACCACCCCATCCTACAGTGATGTTAAGGCTAATATCTAACTTTTTGTTGGGTTACTATCATGAAACTCCCTGTGCCTCAGCTTTGTACCTAAGGATTGTAATGGATTTTATTAGGCTTATTTGGTCCCTAACACTGGAGCCAGTGTTACATCCTTATGGCGCTATCCCTTGCCACAGCTGTGGTATGTATGAGAATACTGCCCCCACATGGGCAGGGCTTTCCCATCGGACTGGTATATTGGCAGGGAAAGGATAGGAAAGATCCACAGGATTGTCTCTGTTCAATCTGCATGCATATATTACAGCCGTGTGCTACAGGACAGTGGGGAAACAGGTCCTTATACAGTTGGTTATGTGTATGAAAATTCCTTTGCCAAAAGTAATGAAGGATTATGCATTCCTCAGTTCTGAACTTTTTAACTTAAGATAAATTACGGGAAAGTCTGTTTAATGAACGTGTATTTGTGTTTAAAGAAGTAAAATTTCCAACACAGAAATCCGCAATGATATAGCACAAAGGGCACCATGTTATTTTCTGTTTCTTTTGCAGATTTTCTCCAAGGAGAAATGTGTAAATTGAATATGTTGCCTTTGCCACTTGACGTTTAGTTTTTATTTTCATCTCTTTCACCTGTCTTGTAGGCCATGGGATCTGGGTCTGGCAGTATGACGACAAGAGGAAGCCTGCTTTTGATGTCCCAGATATTGATGGAAATTATTTGTCTCCAGCTGGAGCTGCGGTTTATTTATTTTTGACAATGATTATAGTTTTTCAGGTAACCATATGACATAAAACTGAGATACCTCTAAGGGTTTTCTGCCAATGCATTTGTTACCAAATACATATTTTCCAACACAGTGCTAAAAAACCTAAGACATTATACATCTAAGAAGCAAAATCTTATTGTCTCGGGGCTTAATACTTTTACCTTCAATCCTCAACAGAATGGCACAGAATTATTTAGGACTAGGAGCAAGGCCCGTTGCAGCAACGCCTCCTGCAAAGGTGCGCTGGTGGAGGGGCGAGAGAGGTGGTAGAGAGGGGCAGTGTCTCCTGCCACCTCTGCAGACTCTCCAGTGTTGAGGGCGACCGCACGGGCCGTCAGTGGCTCTCTGGCTGGCCAAGTCCTGTGGGGCGCAGGGTGCCTCCACCACGGCCCACCCCTCATTGCGCGGAGCCTTTTTACTCGAGCCACTTCGTGGCCAGGACCCTCTCCCTTGCTGTCAGTGCCGCCTGGCCACTGTACTGGGCCGGTGCGTGGTGTTCCCGGGGCGGCGCTGGCCGCCTCCCTCCCTCCTTCCCTCCTGTCTGCCGCTTCTCCCTCCCTTCTATCCTCTCAGCGGGCCGCACGGAGGCGACATCAGCGCTGGGATAGAGGAGGCCAGAGCAAGGCAGGGTGGTGAGCTGTCGTCTCGCTTCTGTTGGGCCCCCTTCCAGCTGTGGAAGGGAGGCGCAAGGAGGCCTCGTCCAGAGTGTGGCGAGGAAGAAGGCGGCGGCGCAGGCCAGGCCGGCTGGGGTGGAGGGCGGCAGCAGGGCATTGTGAGGCCAGCTGAGCTGTTTTTCTGCCTCCCCGCCACCATTTGGCGCATAGGGAGTAAAGACGTGGCTGCCTCACTGCCTCCGCCCGCCGGAGGGTTCATCCCGTCCAGCGTCTCCATGTAGAGTGAGGGCGAGAGGCTGGCCCCGCCATGCACCCAGCCAACAGCGGCAGCACCTTTTGAGTGGCGGCTCAGGGCCCCAACTGACTCGGCAGGTGGGCGGGAGTCAGAGAAGGCAGCCAGTGGCCACGGTCTCCATTGTGAGTGGCAGCTCTTGCACCCAACTGATTTTGGTGTGAATGGAATCCTGCCACCCTATAGGAGAGATGCCACCCCAAATAAGCTTTATAACATATAGAGATTGCACTGCTGTTGACTTTGCTTCAGACTGTGCTGTTATTCACACATGTGAATAATATTCAGACTTGGCAATAAACAAGCCTTGTGTTGGAAATCTCAGCCAACAAACTCCGTTCAATAAGTTGCATCACAATAGCTGATTGTGATCCTTTCTGAACTTTATTTAAAACATTTTGATTCTGTCTCTCCAAGGCTGGAGGCAGCTTCCAACAAAATGACAATTAAGCACAATTTGAAATGACTTGTGTTATAAACAATGGTCAATTAAAGCAATATAATCTACAGCAGCAGTTCACACCCAGCCTCAAATACCTCTCATCAGCTGCAAGGCAATTACCAGAGATGTGCATTTGTTTTCAAATGAATACAAACAAACCAAAAAGGCACCGTTCATTTCATTTGTTTGCATTATGAAGACAAAGAGTAAATAAGAGAATGCCATTCCTCTGCTTCTCTGTAACCTAATGTGGAGAGACTCCCTTCTCTCCCTCCCTCCTCTTCTGTCTCATCTCTTCCCCCACTGAATTTACTGTGTTGTGGGACGCTGCTGTTGTAGCAGCACCAAGCGTTTGGTGGCCAGCTTAGCAGACAGCCAAACAGGTAGGTGGAATGGGAAACAGAAGACTACCCCCCCTTCCCACAGCCTACTTTGGCTCGTAGATGCTGCTTCAGTGCATCCTGGGAAATATAGCCTCCCCTGCCCCAGCTGCCTGAATGTAAGCAACCAGGGCACTGGAGGAGAAGGCAAGGGGGAGAGAGCAATTGCTTTACTATTGATCCTACATACAGACTGGCTGGCCAGCAACAAACCTCAGTAGCAGCCACAGCCCACAGCAGAGCAAGTGTAATGGAGTGAGGCAAGAGGAACGTGTTTCCTTGGGAATCCACAGAAACAAAAATGAGTGCAATAAAAAGTTAGCATATACTATAATGATTATAAAAACAAAGGGTTTTCAATGAATGTTTTTTTTTTTAAAAAAAAATCCTGCATATATCTACCAGTTATCTGGGAACATTCTTAGCAATATGTACATGATCTGTAAGACTAAAATAAGGTGTTTATGAAGCAGCATTTAAAAGTGCAAGATGTCACCCTCCCTCCTTTTGAGACATCAGTGGTCAGTGCCAGCAGTTAGCCAGATGAGCCACATTTTTCTTTTGTCCCTCATGGAAGACTACAGAGAGAGAGAGAGAGAGAGAGAAGGAGGAACATTATCCTACTGTTTCATCTACAGCTAAAGATGCTTTGAATGAACTTTACTATACTGTACCGCCATTGATATATTAACGGTCTTAAATTATGTTTTATGTATTTTATTGTGATATGCATATTGTTTTATTGGTTTTATGTAAGCCGCCCTGAGCCTGCCTCGGTCGGGAGGGCGGGGTAACAGTTGAAATAATAAATAACAAATAAATAAAGAAGCTGGAGCACTAGAAAAATATTTAGGGGCAAAGTAACATCTAAAGCAGTTTCATGCTTTTGACGCTACAGAGATTGGGCTCAGTGGTAACGGGACAGTAACTTTTCCTCAGGTACATTCCCACCCGTATCCCTTTTTGTAGTGCTGTTTCTGAGCTAGAAGGGACACTAGTCACAACTTTCCCCTTTCTGGGTGCATTACCAGTCATAGCTTTCTCTGAAGTTGAGAAGCTACCATTGTGGAAAGGAGACCAATTGGCCATCAGATGTAGGTTGCTGATCCATCCTTTGTGTAAGCTGAACGTGATGGGCAGCTAGCCGCCAGGCTTGGAACAGATTTATCTGTTTTTTTATCCAGGCCTTCCTCCAGGGAGCTCAGGGCCTGCCTCCAAAGAGCTACATCATTTCCCCCCTCCTCCACTTTATCCTCACAGCAACCCTATGAGGCAGCTGAAACTCAGAGAGAGAGAGAGAGAGAATAGCACAGCCCAAGGTCACTCAGTAAGCTTCCATGTCTGAGAGGGGTTTAGAACCCAGTTGTCCCAGACCCTAGTCCAATACTCTAACGACTACACCACACTGGTTCATCAGCACCATGTTAGGAAAGAAAGTATTTCACTATGAATATAGCCTTTTATTGGGAGGTTTTAGAAAATCCTTGAGAATCTGGTGGATACCTGGGAAAATTTCTTACAGTAACATTGTGATCAGCAATGATAAAACATGTACTATCTACATCTGAAAAGACAGCAACATACATGTACTATCTACATCTGAAAAGACAGCTTCCTATGCAACAGCTAACTATGTTTGCTTGATTAAACTACTCCAGGAGCTAATTTAGAAGCCCGTTATGTACCTAGATAAAATTTGAGAACTATTAATTCAGATTTTTTTTCCTTTGCTAAATCTTTTGTGCTAGCAGGGTTCTGACTGCACTTTCTGTCTTCCTTTCCCTCCCAACCTTTTTCTTCTTTTCCTAGCTACTTTCAAGCCCATCTTATTATCCTGAAAACATTTGCCTCTCTCCAAGCCTTGATAATCACACCACCAGACCTAATTATGGATATCAGCTCTACAAACTGCTCCATAAGCTTTCTTAATCTGTCACAGTAAACCTTTGCAGATATTCTAATAACTGTACAGTGTTGGCTTTAAGTCAAAGTATATAAATTCGAAACAGGTACAGTACAATGCTGCAATTTTCACCACACATTGATCCAATTACACTTCTTTTCTCCCTTTGCTGTTTTTCTCCTAATGACTCTGTATTTTTATGCATTTCAGGTTCTGATTCCAATTTCCTTGTATGTCTCCATTGAAATCGTTAAAATATGCCAAGTGTTTTTTATTCATCAAGATAAGGATTTATACGATGAAGAAACAGACTTTCAACTGCAGTGTCGAGCTTTGAACATCACTGAAGATTTAGGGCAGATTCAGTACATATTTTCAGACAAGACTGGGACTCTGACCGAGAATAAAATGGTCTTCCGAAGGTGCACTGTTTCTGGCATAGAGTATTCTCATGATGCGAATGGTAAGCATGATAACCTTCCAATTAATTTAATGGAGATAAGATTTGCTTTCATCATAAAAGACTGGTATAAACTTCAAGTGTAAACTGAAAGGAAATCACCTGTGTCAGATGGTTTTTCAGAAATATTATCCCTCACTTTATACCACCGCTATGCAAACAGAATACAAACAACAGGATAGATGGTACTTTCTACTGTAATAAGTTCCCTTCTGAAGTCAATCTCTGAAATCAAATGGAGAGTCATCTTGTTAGCACATCATTTATTCGGCAAAGTTTGGTGGTCAAGCACCTTTGTTGCAGGCATAAGGCTGTGAAAGGCTTCTACCTGACCCCCTGGAGAGCCTCCACCAGCCACAGTAGGCAGTCCTGAGCTAGGTGGCCCCGTGGTCTGATTCAGTAAGGTGATTCAGTAAGGTGATTGTTCATATATTCAAAACCTTGACCCATCCATGGTTAGTTTGAACAATCTCAGTAATCAGATAGTTCCAAATCTATGCAGTATTCCTTACTCTGAGGACTGCCTGTAGCTCTTCTTAGTATTCTGTATCCAAACCTGTCTAGCTTTATGGCCAACAGGTGATGTAAAGAAGAAGGCTGACATGTATAATCTGGCTCTTTTCCCTGATTTCTCCTCCCCACCACTACCAATCCACTTCTCCTGTAGGATTCAATCGACAGGAGATTGCCAGAGCTGAGGGCACTCTCCCTCAAGTATGATTTTCCCCAGTGTGGCACAATTGACATCAGTTATACAGTATGAATACCCAAGAAGGCATTTGCACAAGGCAGAAGCCTATGCTTCTTGTACTGTTTGCACTTTTCCCTATAATTTCATCAGTGGGAAATAGGAAAAGTAAGATCGGAGAGAACTTTAAGATTATAAAGGATCTCCATAGTAAAGACGTCAGGGATAATCCTAACCAAGGGTCATTTAGTAGAAAAAGAGGTGCAGGAGCTCATTAGCATAACTCATTAGGGTATGCCACACCCCCTGACATCACTGGAAGTGTGTCAGAAGGCAACACCCACCACTCAGGCTCCACTGAACTGTTTTGGATTGCTAGCTATTGGGGGGTGGGGGGAAACGTGCAGATCTGTCCTCACAGAGGAGGGAGAGCTTGTACCTGAATAGTTAGTTTGAACAATCTCAGTAATCAGATCGTTCCAAATCTATGCACCATAGGGGAACATTCAATATTCCTTACTCTGAGGACTGCCTGTAGCTCTTCTTAGTATTCTGTATCTAAACCTGTCTAGCTTTATGGCCAACGGGTGATGTAAAGCAGAAGGCTGACATGTATAATCCCTGATTTCTCCTCCCCACCACTACCACTCCACTTCTCCTGTAGGATTCAATCAACAGGAGATTGCCAGAGCTGAGGGCACTCTCCCTCAAGTATTATTTTCCCCAGTGTGGCACAATTGAAATCAGTTATACAGTATGAATACCCAAGAAGGCATTTGCACAAGGCAGAAGCCTATGCTTCTTGTGCTGTTAGCACTTTTCCCTATAATTTCCTCAGTGGGAAATAGGAAAAGTAAGATAGGAGAGAACTTTAAGATTATAAAGGATCTCCATAGTAAAGACGTCGGGGATAATCCTAACAATTTCCACTTGGTCTACCCAGATTCTCTAGTACTTGCATAAGTAAAACACCATCGTTCTTGGCTTGTCCTCTTGGCCTGGAGTCTTCACCAAGTCCAGCTACATTTTACAGTGCTGTAAATCAAGCAGCAAAATTACTTTATGAGCTATATTGTTATTTTTTGCAAAATTTCCTTTCAGGTGATATAAAGCCAGGCAGCCTAATCCTGAGCATGCTTATTTAAAAGCTAACCTCATGATTTTAAAGACTTCCTGTTAATGCTAGTACTGAATATATTTGCCTTAAGGGGGCAACTAGTGGATCACAAAGTCATCTCAGGCTGAGAAAATGACACAGGGAGACACCTTAGTGCTGTTCAGGATTCTGTACACCTGATTTTGAAAGGGAGAAAAACCTCTTGGATTCATGAACCTCTGAGAGCCTTGTGTCCTTCTTCCCCTAAGCAAGCATGTTTAGAGCTGAACTATATGTGATGGTCAATTGTCCCAAACTTACTATATATGTGTGTGTGTATTATTTAAAACACTTGTGTGCTTGAGGACCCAATTTTACACATACATACAAGTGGGAGACCCACAAGGACTTGCAAGAGGCATTTCATGAGCCTCACTGTTTTCTCTGTTGATCCCCTGAAAGCCCCCATTTCCTTTCCCTTTCTCATGCTTCCTTCTCTTCTCACTCACCAGTAGAAATGGGCACAAACCTAAAAAGGGCAGTTTGGTTCAAGGTTCAGGCCAGCCCCCGAACTGAACTCTGAAGTGACCCAAATGGGCCCCAACCAAACTGGCCCAGCAAGTTTGTTTCTCCCTTTCTCCCAGCTATGGCTAGCTGCAGCCAGGAGAAAGGAGGAGGGGGCCACCCTGGAAGGGGCTTCCCTTCCACCTTTCTCCTGGCAGCGGCCTGGGAGAGGACTTCCTTTCCCCCTTTCTCATGGCTATGGCTTGCCATGGCCAGGAGAAAGGAGACGGGGATCACACGGGAAGGGTTAAAAGGCTGCCAGCCTCTTAACCATTTGGTTTTGCTCTCCATCACTTTTGGGGGGGGGGAGCAAAACTGAAGGGGCAAATGGATCTCAGCCTTTTAAACATAACAACTTAGTGGGTCTGTTGAAGGGGGGAGCAAAACCGAAGGGGTAAATGGCTGCCAGCACCAGTCCACTCTTAGGTTTAAATGGCTGCCCCCGAACAGCCAAACTGAACCAGCCAAATGGTCAGTAAATGTTCAGGGAAAGCGCCTTCCCCCAACATTGGTTCCTGAGCTCTGAACCCGCCCAAGTTCATGCTGAATTTTGGCTTGTGAGCCAGTTCGTGCCCATCCCTACTTACGGCCAACCTACATTTATCGGCCTGACTTCATCTCTCCTTCCCCAGGCAGCTTCTACCCAGGAAATCAATGGCTGAGATGTACAGTGCTGGCCATCAGGACCAGTTGTTTAGACTTACAGAGGCATCTCACTTTCTCCTGTATCCACCACCCCACACTATTTCCTCTTTCACTCTGCCTAGGCACCTCCATATCCTCCTTTCCCTGCTTCCTTCTCTCAGCCAGTCTACTTTTTTTCCATCCCCCCCATCTTCAATTATATTTATTATTTATTAACTTAATTTATGTTCTGTCTTTCTTTGCAATGGGGACCCAAAGCAGCCTACATCATTCTCCTCTTCATTTTATCCTCACAAGCTCCACTGTGTTTAACCAGATCTTGTCCCACAAATACAGTATATTACATTATAGTTATGAATAAACATATTAACAGACTTTTTATGAGTTTTGGCATATAATATTTAGATGATGGAAGTATCGCAATCCTGGGATACTTCCCTTTCATTCATGTGATTATAATATATTAAATTAAGATACTAGTATTTCTTAAAGCAAAGCCAGTGAGAAAAGGACATTTCAAAGAATCCTTGATATGACATAAATAACATTATTTCTTTCCTCGTATGGATCAACATGGTATGAATGTTCTTTAAAAACATTTAGGACTCCAATGCATCCTTCTGTATTTGGGGTATGGAGGTATGTTACTTAAAAGATCATAGCCTCCTATTTGCTAGCTACAGTAGGCAGACTATACTACTTAGGCTTGGGAAATCTTATGACTATGATCAGGTTCCATACTGTCACTATGTTCAGGGACAGAGAGATCCTGTCTTTTTTTGGGGGGGTAGAAGATTCCACCTGCAGAGGAGTGCCTCTTTAGAAAGCCACTGCAATAGCAGCTTGGAGAGAGGCAGGCGAGGCAGAATTGCAGCAGTTGAAACAGTTGGCAGCTTCTTGCAAGAGGCCATAAGGAGACAGGAATGGCAAGGAGGATGTACCGTACTGTCTTCAAAATGCCCAGGAAGGTGGCCAATGAAGACTCTGCCTGGCTACTCACTCCAGGCTGCACTGGAGGGGAGCTGACAGGAAGGGGATGAGGGGGTCCACTAACCCCTGTCATCTCTTGAAGTGTCAGTCCCCAGGACACAAGAGGTGAAGCCTGGTGGGAGGGGGCAGGACCTCACCTCCTCACATCTTCTGTTCACTGTGAGACACTCCAGGCATGCTTGCGTGTTCTGATACCTTCTGGTATCACCTTTTCCCCAGATTCATTTACAGAATTGAAAATCGTATTTGAGTTTCCAACAAATATGTTGCAAGGAGTGAAATAAGTTTAATGCAGGACATTTATCAGTTGGGGGCAGCCATGGCTGGTGGTTTAGAGCCTCTTTTAAACAAAGCTGGGAAAGAACTAGAAATGATTAGAGGTCCAGGGGATTTCAGGGCTGGGAGCACTGGCTTTTTATTTTGGCATGCTAGCAGATAAACAACTCCCGTCATAAATGAAGCAAAGTCATTACATGACTGAAGTTTTAAGACCTGTTAATTTTTAAGGCAGTTTTATTGCATTGTTTTTAGTATATGGTATACTGCATTTTTATTAAAACTTTTGTAATCTACCTAGAATATATTTATTTGTTTATTATTATTAATTTCGACTTCTATTCTGCCCTCCCCACGAGCAGGCTCAGAGCAGATGACATCAGCGAATCCACAATAGGAGTTAAAATATTCCACAATAGATATTTCACAAAAGTAATTAAAACAGTTAAAAACACAGCTATAAACTGAAGACAGATAGCAGTGCAGTTTAGCATAATCATCTTGAGAACTGGAGCCGCTAGGCCATAAACCAGACTGTGAGTCTTCACCTGATGGGCCGTTCAGAGATGGAAGGTTCAGCAAGGGAAGCCAGTAGATGGAATAATTGGACACCTGCCGCCTCAGCCAAAGGCCTCTGTTTTACAGGCCCTGCAGAACTGTAATAGGTCCCGCAGGGCCCTGATCTCTAACAGGAACATGTTCCACCAGGCTGGAGCCAGGGCAGAAAAAGCCCTGGCCCTGGTCAAGGCTAAGTGGATGTCCTTTGGGCCAGGGACCACCAGCAAATGTTGGTCTTCTGAGCGCAAGGCTCTCCAGGGCATATACAGGAAAGGCGGTCCCTCAGATATGTTGGTCCCTGAGAAAGACAGAATACAAGTGAAACAAACACCTTTTTTTAAAGGAGCTAAAACCATCTCTATAGAGGCAACTTCATTTATTTCATGCTTCATTTCATGTTAATCAGACAAACAAGTGAGATCCTTGCTCTATGAAACACATGTTGTTTTCCCCTGACTAGGAGTGTCATCTGATAGAAAAAAGTTGATTCAGTGCATGAATTTTAGTTGATTGATCGATCATTTGTGTAGGTAGAAACAATACTTTCGGAGTTAGAAGTATACTTCTACCTTTAAACAATACAGCATGTGTTACAGGGGGTATCATCCAAGAAGCAGCATTCTTTTCCATATGAGAAGAAGATACATAAGCACTTATGTTCAAAATAATATAGTTTGGGGGGGAGTTTAAAGTAAAGTCTGCTGTGAATTTATTGGGATTGCATTTTTAGTCAATCAGAAATGTTTATAATTTATCAGTATGATCAATACAAATTGCAGTGCTATTCTGACACACATTGTGGCGAAGCCATTTCGTCACACACATGAACAGATATATAAATGTTGTATAACAGTCATTTCTGCAAATGAGATTTTTTCACCAGGTACTTCTTGTTCTTCTGAAGCTCACATACCTTTTGGCTGCTAATAAAGAGCCTTCTGTTTGGGGAGAGTTCAAAAATATCCCTAGTAGAGGAATGGCACTGTTGATACTGGAAGTCATCCCACCATAGCATCTTATGAAGTATAAGGTCCATAGAAAACATTTTTAGAGGTAGGGTGGGGAAGGATAGAGAGGTGGAGAGAACATACTGCGTCATCTGCAAATTGAGTGACCTTCTGTTAGTTCTAAAGCCTGTTCAGTTCTTTTGTTGCACATGAGGAGAAGTCATATCTTAAACAATAGAAGAGGTTTGTACCCAAAGACCCGGCTTTACATGCATGTAAAATGAGTGAATGTCTGGGCCAGTTTATGGCATGGGAGCTAGCAGTAAGGTAGTCAACAGGTTGTTGTGGTATGTAAAATCACATATTATATGTATTTTGGTGTAGATCAGATCTCACTATTTTCTCTTTCCTGATCACTGTCACTCTTGCTTTACTCTGGGCAAGTCTCTGTTTTGTTGTTGTGTTGAATTAATGCCATTGCATCTGTGTGATCTAGAACGTTGTTAACTTTGTCTTGCAAAATAATCCTGGCTCTCAGTTATATTACAACCCTGTCAATCGACTTTACAATGCTTCTCAAGTACCCATTTGTCTCTGTTTATTTTCAGCACACTAACATAGGTGTAATTGTAAAAGACTAACAGATGAAAGTGAGTGTCAGTTCCAGGTGGGGAAAGCAGAACATCTCAGATTATTTCAGGAATAAGGGTTTTTGAAATGCAGTCAGTAGGGGATGCACACCTAAAAATAGTACGTATTTTTCAGTTCCAGATTTCAGCAAGGGGTTCTATATCAGCATTCTAGAGTATTCAGGTCCCACCATACTGTTACAGAATTTTGATTTAAGTTTTTTCCAGAGGTCTGAATTATTATTTTTTTTGGGGGGGGGTGTCATTATTTCCTATGGGGGGACCCTTCCAAGGGATTGGAGTGGATTTTTTTCAACCAAATGAGACCAAATTCGAAGAGAACCTAGTCCTACCCATTCACTAAACACTTCCAAGTTTAATGATCCAATTCTACAATCCCCAGAATAATGTGATCTCTAAGCAAGGTGCCCACAACCATCCTACTTGTCTCCATTGTTTTGTATGGGGGGAAATTCTGTGCTTCCTCCAGGGCAAAAAGCTAATAGCCAAGCACACCAAGACAATCCCTAGTCAAAAACCTCCAAAATGCAAATAGAACCAACAAGCTCAACAGAATCAACATCAAACCAGAGAATCCAAGCCAAACAACTTAAGCAAAGGACACGGTTGCAAGCCCAACAGACCCAATGTCAAACCACAGAATCCAAGCATAACTCAGGGCCAGTGCGGCAATCTCAACAGAGCCAATGTCAAACTAGAGAGTTCAAGCCAAATCAACCTGCAAGCTAGTACCAAGGCAGCCGATATGGTATATGTGAGCTTCGTTTTACATGCTTCTGTGAGTTCTTCTTGTTTTAATTGACATACTCATCCAGTTTCTCTTGTTCCACTTTCTTAATGTTCCAGTGATGTTCCATTCATATTTGTGAAGTCTTCTTTTGTGAGAGGGGCAAAAACAATGTTTTTGGCAACATTGATGTATTTTCCACACACAATTGTGCTGAGAGGATCTGAGCCCCACCAGTATACCCCCATGCTGCTCAGCAACTAGGGTTCAGAACACAATTCAGATAGCTTCCCTGCTATTCTTTTCTACTTCTGAGTTTTAAGTTGTTGGAAGAGTGTTTTTTTCCTGACTCCCCAACAGATGCCAAGAGCATGCAGGAACAAGATGTGCTCTCTTCACTTTCTCTCAAAGTCCAGGGCTGGGTAGAAGCAAATTGACCTTCAGGAAGACCAACTGCTCAGCCCTCCAGGGAAGCAGATGTAAGCAATGACTGCTGACAGTGTTGCCTGTCTGGGGGTGGGGGGGACTTCCTCACTCTGCATGTTTATTGGAGTACATGAAAGGAGTCTCTGAGCTGCAAGAGAGAGGTTCAGCCATATCATCTCTTTCCAGGCTCAGTGGATTAGTGGCATACAACTCATAGGGCTCAGATACATACAACTCATAGGCCTCACCATTGCCTAGTTTGTATGCCTTGTGTCCCCAACTGCCTCCTCAATGACCTCTATTACCATGGCTGTTCCGGGAGTGGCTGTGGGGGGACCCTGCCCAGAAAGGGAGATGGTGGTGGGAGCAGAAGAGCTACTTTCCCCCTCCTGTCCATGAGGCAGTGTGACATTCTTGGCTTGCAAATGCAACACCCATGAAGAGAGCTCATCTCTGCAGCAAATGAGCTGGCCAGCATGCTGGGCAAGGCTGCCCTTGATGCACAGATTATACAAGGTTGCCAACATGTAAACCTTATACTTGATGAGTGGTTCCAGGTGGGACTCAATGCCCTCTTGCAGCCCAACACAAGCACACACACTCTTGGAACAATGCAGGGCCTGTACCTGGGTTCAGAAAGGCAGCCATCTTCCACTGTAACATTTGGATCAAAGGAATGATGAGACCAAGGCCTGCCATGTCAAACAAAAGTACTTTGGTGAATGCCTTGAAGGGCTTAAGAACCTCCACCACATGAGAGAGAGATAGCCAGTCCTGTTGCTCAGGGCTTAAGAACCTCCACCACATGAGAGAAAGACAGAACTCCCTCTGTTGACATCTGAGGCTACCTTTCCCAGAGTGCTCTTGCTGCACCAGATGCTCAAGCATGGCACAGGAGGAGTTCCAGTAAGTGGTGATGTTGCTGATCAGGTGCTGCTCTGGCACTCCCATCAGCACCTGCTTCTGGATCAGAAGATGGGTAGACTTCACACATGAGCAGACACTGGAAATCATGCATCACAGGATACAATATGGGATTCTCCGCAGAACCCAAACACAAAGCATCCCTCACCACCAGGTGGAGGAGGTGGGTCACACAGTAAATGCGCAACAGCCCCGCAGCCTCTGCCACTGCCCTAATATTCGTGTCACCGTCGGTCAACATGTAGCCCATGCAGACATCCCTGCCTACCCAAGCCTCAAACGGCTTCTCAATAATGGCAGAGATGTGGGTCGTCTTACACACCTCATCCAGTACTTCATTCTATAGCAAAGTCTGGCAATAGCCAGCCTGGTGGCTCCTCTCACCCCTGCCTGACACTGGATGCCCTAATCGCATCTAGAACATCTTTGGCTTGCCACGAGTGCTCAGTCAGCGAAAGGGCAGGTCCAAATTAAGATGTGAAGGGCATGGGAGACCTGTGCCCTCACATTGTCCCTGGCAGCCCTAAACAAGTAGGGCACCATGATCCTGCTCGGTATGGTGTGAGCAGGGATGGGGTGGTGGAACACAACTAGGGGACAGGCCTCCATACAGGTGAGGGGAAAGCCAGAATTCCCTCCAGCATGATACTCTTCTCAGCCTTCCCCCCCCCCCAAGGCTTTGCCGCCCTCCCCTCCTGTCTCTCGTTCTGTCCCCCTGAACTACTTCACCAAAGTAAGCTTGCTGCCACACTAGGCTATGCTGCACACGGAGTCTGAGCACTGACTAACCTGCTCTTGAACCTGACTCACTAACCTGCTGCCCTGGACTTTTCCTATCTGCCTGTGCACTAGGCACAAATTATAAACTTTTAAAAACAGTAACAACTTGGACCCCCCCTCCCCAGAAAAGCACAAACCCTTTAAAAATTAGAATGCAAAGCAGTTAAACATTCTAAAAGAAGAGAACCCAGCAAAATAGCACAAGCCTTTTAAACCCTTTTAAAAAGTAGCACAAAACCAAGGAAAACCATTTCTAAAAGGAACCAGAAGGAAAACAAAGGCTCCACTCTCCCAACTACAACCCTCCAGGGAAAAACCAAAAGCACAGAGAACTTGAAATAATACCTCAAATAATATTTTAAAACAAAGGGAAATGAGTCCACTCCAGGCACAGAGCAAGAAGAAGGTCTTCTCGGGCAGGCAGCGGAAAGGCACAGAGCAGACTAGAGCAGTAGCAGCACACCGCTCCAAAAAGTCTCACCCTGAAATGGAGTCAAGCTGCAGCCAGAAAGCTTTTCATTGCCTTTGTCCGTGCTCAGAGCCTTGGGGGGCTATGAGAAAAATCACTGAAATAGGATGGAGATTTCTAGTGTTCCCCCAAACTTATGATCCCCTTGCCTGGGAGAGCTGCCTCCCCCCTCTTGCAGGGGAAACCTGTTATATGGGGGGGGGGATATACCTAAGAGCCTTAAAATGCCAGAACTAGCCATTCTTGAATATATCTGAAAACATTCAGGACCCATAATATTGGTATTCTGAGAATCCCAAATATCGATTTGGTTACACAAACAATACTGATACGGTCTTTTTCAGATATTTATATTGGGTCCAGAAATATCTGAATGCACATCCCTAGCAAACAGTCACAGGAACCAGAAGGCAACACAGTCATACATAGTATGTCGCAGGAGCACAGACTTGTGGTACATAAACAGATGTTGTTCCGTGCTCCATTATAGATTCAGGCTCAATGTTCATACTAACTGAAGTGCCATGTATGCCTGTGCTGCTCCTGTGGTGTGCTGTATGCTGTCTATGCTAAATTTGGACAGAAGGTATGGACATGAACAGGATAAGGGCAAATGTGATGGAGGAGACAGCCGTGCATCAGATAACATATCATTGCAACCGGAATGCAATTAGCCAGTGTTGTGTAGTGGTTAGAGTATCAAACTAAGATCTGGGTGACCTGGGTTCATTCCCACATGAAACAGATGGGACCCACATGTTCATGGGATATGGCATTATTATAATACTAGCAGTAAAGCCCGTTGTGGAAATAAATACCACGAGATCTAGAAAGAGGCTCTGGGTGAGTGCTCTGGCTTTGGGCAAACAGTGTCATTTTGCTGTGGTGACCTCAGCAGGGTATAATGACAGAGTCCACTGTTTTCTCCAGAGGAACTGATCTCTGCTCCCTGAAGAGCAGTTGTAATTTTGAGTGATCTGTAGCCCTCACCTGGAAATTGGCAACAATTGTTACCCAGGACGAAATGGCTGGTTTGGAGGGTGGAGTCTATGGCATTCTACCTGTCTGAGGTCCCACCCCTCCGCAAACCCCACCCTCTCCAGGCTCCACCCCTCAAATCCCCAGGAATTTGCCAGCCTGGAGTTGGCAACCCCATCTCCTTCGCAGCTAACCATCAACCTACCATTATCTGCCCCTTTGACTTCAGCTGACTTCCGCCCTCCTTTCTGCAGAGCAATTGTAATTTTGAGTGGTCTCCAGCCCTCACCTGGAGATTGGCAACAATGGTTCCCCATGAGGGACTGAGTGGTTTGGAGGGTGGAGTCTATGGCATTGTACCTGTCTGAGGTCCCACCCCTCCTCAAACCTCACCCTCTTCAGGCTCCATCCCTCAAGTCTCCAGGAATTTCCCATTGGGAGTTGGCAACCCTATCAGGATTGGCCCCAATATGTTTTCTCCCAAAGG
>NW_015171543.1:246408-258387 GCF_001447785.1 Gekko japonicus
TACCTAAGAGCCTTAAAATGCCAGAACTAGCCATTCTTGAATATATCTGAAAATATTCAGGACCCATAATATTGGTATTCTGAGAATCCCAAATATCGATTTGGTTACACAAACAATACTGATACGGTCTTTTTCAGATATTTATATTGGGTCCAGAAATATCTGAATGCACATCCCTAGCAAACAGTCACAGGAACCAGAAGGCAACACAGTCATACATAGTATGTCGCAGGAGCACAGATGTTGTTCCGTGCTCCATTATAGATTCAGGCTCAATGTTCATACTAACTGAAGTGCCATGTATGCCTGTGCTGCTCCTGTGGTGTGCTGTATGCTGTCTATGCTAAATTTGGACAGAAGATATGGACATGAACAGGATAAGGGCAAATGTGATGGAGGAGACAGCCGTGCATCAGATAACATATCATTGCAACCGGAATGCAATTAGCCAGTGTTGTGTAGTGGTTAGAGTATCAAACTAAGATCTGGGTGACCTGGGTTCATTCCCACATGAAACAGATGGGACCCACATGGGATATGGCATTATTATAATATTTTGCCTCCCAAATGTTCCTGTCCAGACCAGAAAACCTAGGAGGTGAATGATTTACAGCAGCACTGTACCTAACAATGTGTGGATCCTACCAGAGCTGCGAATCAGAAAGCAAACTCCGCTCTGGCTCCATCTATTCTGGTAACACAATTGCAGCACCTAATAGCAGCAACTGTGCTATCAATGACTCATTCACCTGCAGCACGACGTGTTCCCCTCGCTGCTGTTTGGCATCCGTCGTGTTCCTGGAAACACCGTAGAGATGCTTTTACACTTACAGAAACAATACAAACTGGCTGCTGTCATTTACCTTGTAATAGATTTCAAATAATAAGCTTTTGCTGCAGGACGAGACGCTCATCCCTACATTGAGCTAGCTTGGAACATCATCTGGAAGCTTTGCAGTTACACAGTTGCCTGAAGTCGTGATATCTCTAATGCGTGATTCAGAAAATTCTTTTAATCCTCTGTCCGCTCGGTTTTATAAGTATATAAATAGATGGCTAAGAGACTTAAGCTATTTTAGTCCCTAATGAGCTTTTCCTAAGAATCTTTGTGGAGTGAGGTTTTTACAAATAATTATATCATAGCTATTTGCAGTTTAGTATTTATTGCTCTCTGACCTGCCATTGCCTGCTCTGCTGCTATTTTCCATTTAATGGCCTGTGTACAAAATACTTGGCAAAGTCTCCAACCTTTCACTGTGGGCTGTTGTGGCTGTCATATTTTTTAAAATCTTTGCAGCATTATTTTGTTTCCCTCTCACCCAGCAGCAGATAATGTAGCTAGCTTTAGGGAGAGGTGCGCTGCAGAGGGAGATTTCTAATGGGCTCCAGTGGATTTTATGAGCTGTTTGAGAGTGTAATATTCTTGTCACATTGAGCCAGAAAATGAAGGGAAGTCATGTACTGAATTAAATAACTAATTATTTTCTCTACATTAGTCATTAAAAGTTGATGTTCAATTAAAACTCATTTGTGTTATGGTTGTAATAACCAAATTGTTCATTCTTCAATAGACAAAATGTAAAAAGAAATGTGAAGAATGCAAGCAATGTTAGGGTACACTTGAACGGGACCTGAAAGGAAGACGTTGAGACCAGCCTCTTGGGCAGTCTGAAGAGCTGATTCCCAAGATGCACAAGTCTGGCCCAGAACCTGTTACAGAGTATTTTCTGACCTGCTTCAGTCTCTGGATGTAAACAGGCTTCTTTGTTTGTTGTGCAGTGGGTTATTATTATTTTTAAAGGTGCCGGTACTCATGACAGAGGCCTGATGTCAGAGCAGTCAATATACTCCATTGTACCCACCGATGTCATCACTGGGTGAGACCGAGTAGATCGTCTGCCCTGCCACTTCCTCCACAGTCCCACTTGCTGCCCTATTTGTGAAGAAGCCGGCAGAGAAGATGGCAGGTGGGACCTCAAAGACGGTAGCTGGGCAGATGATATACTCTGTCGCACCTTCTTTGCAGTCCCATCTGCAGAGGCCAGCCAGAAACAGGTGCTGTGTCTGGTCTTTGGCCAGGGCTGGGGCATACAAGCTCAACACCTTCCTAACATTTGAAGAGAGCTTCTTTGGATCAGACCTTTGGTCTCTGGACCAGCCCCACAACGCCTATTCTGGCAGTGGCTGTCCAGGATTAGAGGCTGAGGTCTGCTCCCTGAGTTCCTGCAACTAGAGAAACCAGTGGGGGCCTCCGAGATGCAAAGGGTGTGCTCTGCCCCCAAGTTCAAGCCTCTCCTTCAGTTCACCAGGCACCATCTGTAGAACTGAGTCCTGGTACAGGGGTTTATTGTCCTGCAAGCCAGGCATATCTCAAGTTGAGACCCTGTTGGTCTCAGAAATCTTGCAGTGACAACAAGAATATTCTCAATTTTATCCTCAATAAAATAGTCCACAAAGCACAGCGGCTTGTTGACTTAGGCTGGGCCTAATGCAGACATTCAGTCGATACAGTATGCAAATAAACACAGTTTATAATAAAAAAAATTGCCTAATGAAAACATGGAACGAGTACATTTTAAAAGTTAACTAAAATATTATTAAGCCTACTATCAGAATTAGACCAGTCCTCTGAACCCAGTCAGTCAGGATAGTTTCAGGACTTGTCCACGGTGTTTTAGTGCCCATGAGATTGAATTTTGCCTCTGTAGTCCTCTTGTTAGACCCAGAAAGGAGACACATGGTAATCCACAGAGTGGCCTAGAAAAGTATCCATAGTTGGAGCTATTAGCTCTTTGCTCAGCATACATTTTACAGGAAAATAGAAAATAGCAACAAGGAGCCAAAGTTAGATCAGCACAGGCAGAGCTATCTAGGTGACTTAAGAGTCTACAGTATTGGTGTGCTGCTGGGTATGAGGAGCTGCTCCATACATTCTTCTTTGTTCACTGAGAACAAAGCTGTTGATCCATGTAGCCCAGGTGCTGACTGGCAGCTGCTTTACAGACTCTTTTTAAGCCTTCTTACTTCAGATCCTCTTGGTTGGAGATGTCACATGTGTTAGAATCCAGCAGGAGTTTCAGAGGGATGGAGCTGGCTATCAGTCCAGGAGTTTCAGAGCTGCATAGCATGGTCCAGGGCAGGCAGGAACCAAATTCTGTTTGCAACAACCTAAGTTCAAAGGAACTAGAGGCGCATAACAGAGTCCCCATACAGGCCAGAAATGAAGTTCCAAAGTCAACAGGGAAGGTGCTGAGGAAGGGTACACGTACTTGGCCAGACAGAAATCCTCTCTGCAGCCAGTGTTTTATAAAGTTGGGTGCAGCCAGCTCTGTTGGCTAGTTGCTAAGCATGGAGGGAACTGATTGAGTGCTAAGAAAGTGTGCCTTGCAGCCTAGGTGGAACCCTTGAAGGAATGCTGGCACTCTTCTATAAAACAGGAACGTGAGTCTGGTGACACAGGTGAGAAGGCACTGGAGCCTATCTGCAGGGAGTGTTCCCAGCACCTTATAACATGCAAATCACATGTTCTGTTACTGACCTATGATGCATCAAACTTTTTCTTGGGGAGGGAAAGGGTGTCATTCTCTATTAACAGTTTGGTTTAGGAGGCCAAATCATGAGTGGGAATAGCACGTATCCTCAGCCATTCTAATTCCATAGCTACTTTGAGTCCAACTTTGATAATTAAGTTATCTTCCACTGAATGATATGAACTGCAGTTTGGTTCTCAAGATCACAAGATTTAAGAGTTTAAACTTTATATATCCAGTCCTTAAAGCTCTCTGCTGGTGCAGGCTCCATGCATGCTAAAGTGCTTTGTGCATTAGATGCCTTTACCAATGAAATACAGAGTGAGTGGTACTTACCTAAAAAGCCCATAAAATGTGATTATCGAACAATTTAATCCACAGCATTTCCTTTTCTGTCAATGGGTTGGCAGTAAAGTAAGTAATTGAAAGACTAATCAGGCAAGTATAACAATTGAATATAGAATTACAAGGATTTAAGCTCTTCAGGCCAGAAGACATTTCAATTATAGGACATCAAAGATCCTAAATCATTTGGGCTACGTTCTCCAAGTGACTTACTGTGCAGTGCTTTGAGAATCAGACTGTGAGTTACTATTCATGGGCCTGCTCACTCATAGCTCCAGCTTTTGGAATGGTCTTTCAGTGGAGATTAGGTGCTTGTCTTCTTTTCTGACCTTTAGGAAGGCATATAAGGCAGTCTAATTTAGGAAGGCTTTTGTTAAACTGCTGTTAGACCTTTTTATTGCTGGATTATCTATAGTGTTTTTACCTATTTATAACAATTTTCACTGTTTGAGTTTTTATTAATTGCTTTATGGTGATATTTTTGAGAGCCAGCTCTTTTGGGGGGAGGAGGAGAACACACATAAATAATAAAATACTAGTTGGATCTCTCTCTCTCTCTCTCTCTCTCTCTCTCTCTCTCTCTCTCTCTCTCTCAAGCTGAGCTGTGCCGAATATCCACTGCTTCATTTCTGTGGCACTAGTTTCGATATGAGGTTCCTCCCTTCCTTCCTTCCTTCCTTCCTTCCTTCCTTCCTTCCGTAGCAAGGCGCATAGCTATGTACCAGGAAGCTGATTCTGAGGATGAAGAAACTGCACCTAAAGGAGTAATGTTATCCCAGCGGGACAGTATTAGCAGTCATCAGAGCATTAAAGTTGTCCACAGGAACCAGAGCACAAGATCACATAGGCGTACAGGAAGCAGAGTGGAAGCCAAAAGAGCAAGCATTCTCTCCAAACACACTGCTTTCAGCAGCCCAATGGTAAGTAGCTGCCAATCTGCATTTTTACACTGGTGTCTTATGTTCTTAAATATAAGAAGAGCCCTGCTGGATTAAACTGTTAGTCTATCTAGTCCAGCAGCCTATTTGGTATAGTGGCCAACTGGTTGTCCTGGAGGGCCACAAAATAGGACAGCAGAAATCAAGGCCCTGCTCTTGATGTTACCTCCTAAACTACCTCCAGACATGAAGGCTCTTTTTATTCGTCTTCACTAGTAGCCATTGATGGACCTGTCCTCCATGCATTTGTCTACTCCTATTTTAAAGCCATGATTGTGAGTAGCCATCAGTACATTTATTGTCAGTAAATTCCACAATTTAATTACTTGCTGATCTCTCCTGAATCTATTTCTAGGGGTGTGCAATAAAACTTCGGGTTTTTTCCCGATTTGGGTCTACTGGACCCAAAAAATATCAGTACTCCTGAATATTCCCAGATACCAGTATTGGTATTGTATTGGTATTCGGGTAAATATTTGGGAAACCCAAATTAATGTGGCTCCATTATACTGTATGCCAAGTTGTGCCTTGGTGGTGCCATGGCTCAAGCACAAGCCTTCTTAGTGTCAGCCCCCTTCTTACGGAACAGTCCTCTAGAACAAGCAAGGCCATTCTTAACTTTCTGGTATTCTGGAGAGACTGTGGAAACCAGTATGGCAAAACTGTGCTAGTTCCATGTGGGACAGAGCAATACCATGTATGTGAGACCACAATTGCAGTTTATGCTGCTTTTGCTGGATTTTGTTGGTTTGGCATAGATTTTGCTTTTAATTTGGTTATGTGCTTTGGGTCCCACTTTGGTGCTAGGAGAAAGGGAAACTAGACATTCATTAATACAGAAACAAGAATTACTTCAGTTTCTGGACTGTACCAATTCAGACTGCTAGTGAGGAACTGCATAATTAGATGGAGTCAACCCCCCCCCCAAAAAAAAACTCAGACCATAGAAAAGAAGGAGGAGGAGGAAGAACAGGAAATAGTAGTAGGAATAGTGGTGGTGATGGTGGAGAAGGAGGAAGTGGCTTTTATACCCTGCTCTTCACTACCCAAAAGAGCCTCAGAGCGGATTACAATCTCCTTCCCTTCCTTTCCCCACAAGTGAAGTGTTTGCCAACCCCAGGGAAAATAATCCTACCCCTATTGCATTCTGGGAAAATGTCATTTGTAAGCAAAAGACCTAGATTGGGATGTTCTTTGGGGTAAGAGGAAGCGGGTTGGTTTAAAGACCCAGGTGGGTTTATCAAAGATACGCTTGATAGAGCACATCTGCAGAACGAGCTCAGTCCGGTGGAGATGTTGAAAGGCAGCGTAGAACTACACAGACCTGCCAATGATTCACTTGGCCTTTCTTTTTAATTCTAGGAAAAAGATATCACTCCTGATCCAAATTTGCTAGCAAAAGTAAATGAATGTGCAAGCTACCTAGAGATCATGAGAAGCCATTATCATCCATTATCCCAGCTTTCCCCTGAACTTTCAGACATCTTTGACTTTTTCATAGCTTTGACTATTTGCAATACAGTGGTAGTTACGTCTCCGAATCAGCCACGACAAAAGGTAGGTCGGGGGGGAGACAATGTAAAGAAAGTTACATTTTCTTCAGGATTGGTTTTCATAGTCTCATCCTGTGCATCTTTATTCAGAAGGAAGCCGCATGGCGTTCCATAGGGCTTACACAGGGCACACCCATATCACCAGCTCTTAGACATATACTCAGGAAGCTAGTATTACTGAATAATAGGACTCACTGCCAAGTAAGTGTGTATTGCACTGCAGCATTAGTATCATTACATTTCATTACAAATATGTTTTGTTCAGGGCCCTGAAAATCTTACTGGTGCTCACATTTCATGATCCCTTCTGAGGTACCGTAAGGATGATTTTATGTGGAAAGAAGTGCCTTATGGATAGCAACTATTTTAAATAACGGGATTGTGCCTGTCCCTTAAGGGTTCCCAGGGTTCATGTAAGGAAAAGAGGTTGCAAAGAGACAGATGTGAAGAAATAATTAAGCTGAACTCTGTCACATTAACATTATATCACATTTTCATTCGCCATGACCCGCCCACCCCAAACACACACACGGACATTTCCATAACAGTCCAGCTTCCGTTGCTGAAGGCCAATTCAGACAGTCACCTGCTGAGAAGATACCAGTCATAGAAAATTTCACCCACTCACACCCATGAAAACTTTAACCACAGCAGAGACTGCTTGAAATTAAGCATTTGCTCTTGAGAAGTGGTAATTTGCCATGGGGGCTAAAATGTTCAGATAAAGATGAAATCAGTTCCTCATTACTCACCCTCCCCAAACAACATACTACCCTGACTCAGTGTTATTTTTTTTTAACCTTGGCTTTGTGTGTGTGGGGGGGAATGTGGAGCCTTTGCCTAGTTTTGGGTTTTTTTTAAAAAAAAATAGGCATTTAGCATTATTCTTTGCTCCAGTGGAATGGCTATGATAATATGTTACAGCAAAGTAAATAAGAGCGCTATGATAACCTAAATGATTTATTGTACTCTGGTTGGCTAAACAGTGCAGAGCTACTCCAGTCTATCCTATATGATAATATGTTACAGCAAAGTAAATAGGAGCTCTATGACAACCACTGTTCCCTCTAAGCTAAGTTAGTGTGAGCTAGCTCACAGTTTTTTAGCCTCTGGCTCACATATTTTTGTCTTAGCTCAGGAAGGATGGGTCCAGAGCAAGCTAATCTATGCAGCAGTCAAATCCATTATTCTTTGCTCCAGTGGACTGGCTATGATAATATGTTACAGCAAAGTAAATAAGAGCGCTATGATAACCTAAATGATTTATTGTACTCTGGTTGGCTAAACAGTGCAGAGCTACTCCAGTCTATCCTGAGAATGGACTGACTCCGCATAGGATTACACTGTTAATCCATCTTCATCAGATACCTGAATATATTGAATTTCCTTGTTCCATTTCATGCCATTGGTTCATCACTCTCAGTATTGCCTCCTCTGACTGGCAGTGGCTCTCCAGTGTCTTGAGTCAGGCCTCTCCTAACTTCAGCTGCTTGAGATCCTTTAACTGGAGATGCCAGAGATATAACCTAGGACTGTCGGCATGCAAACCATACATTCTGTCACTAAGCTGTGGCTCCTTGCCAAGGCATGGCTCATCCTTCCCGCCTGCCATGAGCTTGCCTGTGTGTGTCCTCATTTGGCAGATGTATGGAAATGGGAGAGGAGTATCAATAGTGGGCTCCAAAGGCAATAAAATGATGAGATGAGATACATATTGTGACATCTCTATGAAAGATAAAGCATCCATTGGCAGCAGAAGAAATTGGCAAAAACATCAGCATTAGGAACCTAATTTAATATCTGTACTGAGTAAGAAAACCTTTGTCTTGATTCAAGTGTACACAAAAATAGCTTCATTTAACTCATTTTTTAAAATGGAACATACTATATACATTTGTAGCATGGTTTTTTTAATGGTTGTGAAATTTGGGGGGGGCAGGATGTTATTAGAAAGGCAAAATCGAATCTCTTTAAAAAATAAATGCCTAATCTTAAGGCTTCATGCCCACTGCAGAAATCCCAAAATGATTTTTCTCCCATTTCCCAGTAAGCGGGCAGGAGAAAGGTAAAGCATACCTAGATTATCATTAGAAATTATTTAAAATTTATTTAGGTAATTAAATTTTTTATTAACTTGTTTTTTAAAAAATTTGTGCCCTGCCCTTCAGCCCAGGGGCTCTTAACAGTATAGGCTGGCTTCTATTCCTTTCCCTAATGGCAGTATCCTCTTTGAAAGTGTTGATGACTTTTTAATGGTATACCACACGTGCAGATGCCCATGTTGCAATATCACCACTGGAAAATTCTTTTGGTTTATGTTCAAACACCTCATAATTGTAGCAAATATGTGCTTTGCTAGTTTGTATTGTTAGATATACATGTCCCACACGTCTCACCTCTCTCTCTCCCCCCCCATGTTGGTTGTTTCTCAAGGTTAGAATCAGATATGAGCTGAAATCTCCAGTAAAGACCATAGAGGACTTCATTAGAAGGCTCACGCCCAGCCGCCTGACCTCTGGCTCTAACAACAGCAGCTCCTCAAGCCTGGCAACTAGCAAATCAACACTTCGTGCTGGTTCTAGTGTTATTTCGTCCACATCTGCAGAGAGTACTTTACTAAAACTGGAAGAAAAGCTAGCTAACTCCTCCCAGATGAATAATAACGGCTATAGCTCTCAGCAGGCTAAATGGATACCGGGGGATGAACCTGTAGAGGGGGAACTGCGGTATGAGGCAGAGAGTCCAGATGAAGCTGCCCTTGTCTATGCAGCTAGAGCATATGACTGTGCTTTGGTTGGCAGGCTGCCTGACCAGGTATCCATAGAGCTACCTCACCTGGGGAGGTTAAACTTTGAACTCTTACACATTCTGGGCTTTGACTCCATCCGGAAGAGAATGTCCGTGGTGGTCAGGCATCCTCTCACCGATGAAATAAATATTTATACTAAAGGTGCAGACTCAGTTATTATGGATCTACTTCTGCCCTGTTCGTCAGGTATAGCACTTTCTTGATTTATTTCCTGTAATGAAATTTATAACAGTTTAAGGTTGCCTTTCCCTGCCATAGTCTAAATGGATCTGTCCAGTGTTGTAAATTTTAAGGAAGTATGTTCATAGTATCTTCCATTTTTATGGTCTCTTGAAGAGCAGCATCTTAAAAGGAAGTCTTTGGCCCTTTCTACCTAGATAAATCTAAACAAAACAGATCAGTTCTGTGAGCTTTTCCAAGTACCCAAAGTCTTTTTTAGGGTACCTTCTTCCAACATGGATTAGTTAATATCAGTTTCGTTCATTTATATAGGAATAAATAATATTCCTTCTAATATTGGAGACATTAAGGATTTTGCATTGCAAATCCCCCTCTATGCATACCTCATTTAGCCTCCTTCTGTAGCCATCTCTATGATTCTAGGGTACTCAAGACCATTACTCTCTCCTTCAGCATAATTATTTGGTCATTTGAATATACATTGAATGTTCCTTTGAAACCAATGTACAGTGCAATCACGTGCATGGTTACTCCAGTCTAAGCCCAGTGATTTCAATGGACTTACACTGCAGAAGCTCCACATAGGATGGCACTGTTACATCCAAAGCACAGTTACACCTTTGTGAGGCAAAACACCCCTGCCCCCCCAAGGGTTAATGTGAATGGTAAAAGGCTTGTACCATCCTGCAGGTGTTACTACATAGCCCTTATTATTTTCAAGGCCAGAGCTGGAAATGTGGTAATTAGCTTCTCATGAGAACCTGCAGCCCACAGGATGGGAGGAGGGAGACCAGGAATGATGAGGTAATTTTCTGGAAGGTTCCAGCAAGAGTGTGTCCTGATTGGGTGTCATCATCAACTGATGCTGCTTGGCCGAAAAACTGTAATTGAGCTAAGTAACTGGAAAAGGAAGCTAGCTTGGATTCTGATGGACTGAAGGTCTAGAGTTTGATATGCTTATATTGCAATAGACAGCAACATAGAGAACGCTTAAGCTGTGACCTTTGATTCCTGGGCTTAAAGTTTGTGCTATCTAATGCAAGTCTTGGAAACGTGTTAGGTAGTTAAGCTAGGTTTTCTTGTTTTTCTGCTGTATGACTTTAGAGCATTGTGTTGCCTGTAGAATAAATCCTTTGTCTTGACAGAAATTAAACAAAACTTCATTATTTTAAAAAAAAAATAGAAAAAGGTTTGGTTCCTTGTGTACAGCAGCCCTGGGGTTCAACTTTGTACTCCTTGACAACCTTCCTAAGTCAATTGATGTTTAGAAGTATGTAACTCTGCTTAGGGCAGCACTGGTTGTTAACGAAGTCCCCTTGTTTCCATTACTAGCTTTAGTTGAATTGAAGCCAATCGTTTTGCTGTTCTCATGTATTGTGACCTGCTTAGAATCATTTTGTGAAGGTGAATTCAAGCATAATAGAGTTGTCTGAAATGCTACGATGCCAGAGATGTTGGAGTTCCTAAACAGAGTTACACCCTTGTACATCCATTGAAGTCACTTGATCATAGCAAAAAGTAATTACTGCTGGTAGTTTGTTCTCCACGTTTTCTTGGTCTTTACACCACAGAGCTTTTATGCTTGCTAGGTTCAATCTCTTCCCTTTGGCTGTTTTGACAGGTAGATATGAAGGTATTCCTTATAAAGAGAGAGTTTGCCCCTGTTTTTACAATGAACCTGACTCTGTGCAACATATTCTTTTTCGCTGTCCACATTACACTTTGCAGCATCATTCTTTGATCTGTCCCCTTCTTTCTTCTGTAAAATTCATGACTAATAATGACTTAGGTTTTTTGCTATCTGACAAATCTCCTGAAATTACTGCTGCTGTTGTTGAATTCTTATAATGTGTATGGAAGCTGAGGGTTGTTGTTGTTCAGTCGCACAGTCGAGTCCAACTCTTCGTAACGCCATGGACCACATCACGCCAGGCCCTCCTGTCTTCTGTCGTGCTCCGGAGTTTTCTTAATTTCATGTTTGTTTCCTCGATAACACTGTCTAACCATCTCATCCTTTGCCGTCCCCTTCTTCTTTGACCTTCAATCTTTCCCAGCATCAGGGTCTTCTCCAGTGAGTGCTCCCTTCTCATTTCGTGGCCAAAGTATTTGAGCTTCAGCTTCAGTAGCTGGCCTTCCTGGGAACAGTCAGAGTTGATTTCTTTTACGATTGACTGATTTGATCACCTTGCAGTCCAAGGGACTCTCAAGAGTCTTCTCCAGCACCACAATTCAAAAGCATCTATTCTTTGGCACTCAGCCTTCCTTAGTGTCCAACTCTCGCAGTCATACGTTACTACTGGGAATATGATTCCTTTGACCATACGGACTTTTGTTGGCAGGGCGATGTCTCTACTTTTTAATATGCTGTCTAGGTTTGCCATCGCTTTTCTCCCAAGGAGCAGGCGTCTTTTAATCTCATGGCTGCAGTCACCGTTAGAGACTGTAATACTGAGAATTATTTTTTTTCTTTATTAGACAGGTGTAACTCTGTTTAGGACTGCAGTGAAATATTGAAATTCCCAGAGTTAGCGTAAGGAGCATGTGCAGTTTTGTCGTGACCTGACTGGGCAACTGTCAGATTGGAATGGGTCTAGGGGAATGGTGAGAATTGACAAACTAGAGGG
>NW_015171543.1:258422-284631 GCF_001447785.1 Gekko japonicus
GGGAAAGAGGGGATTCAGTTTATTACATACAGAATAAAGGGATCCACCTCTGTCAAATACCAGAGTTATATGTGAGGATATTAGTGGAGAATTTAAAGGAAGAGGTAGTTAATGGTGAGCAGACTTCTAGCTGTGAACAGAGAATTCGGGCTTTTAATTGAAGAGCATCTCAGAGATATATGAGCATGCTGTGAACCAGAAGAGACTTTAAATTACTGCTCATTGTAATCAGTTGGCTGTAAAGATAATGTTTTTTGGCTTTATCATAACTTTTTGATACTTAGGAGGTTTTTTCCAGCGTTTGAAAAAATAAATGACTCCAAATCAATAAAAATTAGGTGTACTTTACAGAGTATCTTACTAATACAAAATAGTGCTGAAATGAAGGTTGCATGTCAGTTTTGCTAGTCAAATTTGATTATTTCTTTTGACACTTTGCATGGTGGGTTTCTGTGCAATTTAATCATGTAGTGTACAGGAAATGTTGATTTCAGCATAAATTTCGGCTCATAATTACTTTTAATATTAACTGAAAATTGCTGGAGCAGATCACCTTGGAAAGATTCTGCCTCTGCAGTGTTGGTTTAATGAAATAGAGAAATATGCAAGTTAGGGCCTTTTTGTCTTTCAGTGACATAAGCCAGAGCCAAGCCACAGAGTAAAGAATTGCTTGTCATTTTAGCAACAGAAAATAAATTTGACCTTTCCAAACAGGCTACTTATACCATGTAATGTAAAAATTGCATCTTTAAATGTTTTGGTTTCTGTTGCACTGTTGACGTAAGATTTATGACACCAGAGAGTCTCTAATAAAGGTTTATTAAGATTTGTGCTACTATTATGCAAATACAAGCATTCATCCCACCAGAACAGAATCTGGTATGTCAGGGTACACTTGATTGTTCTTGCACTGAATGTTCCTTCTTGTACAATTAACTTTCTAATATTCAGGGGGGGGTTAATTTAACTTGCTTTTACTCTTCTTTGTTTACTGACACTCCAAGCAGCCTACTGAGCTAAAAAAAATATCAAACCGAAATCTAAGAGCGAAATACAGTCTAGCATAAATGTTTACATTTCAGCAAAACAACCATGAAACACTAGTTTTGGCAATGTTTCTGCTACGTGATGAAGGCCCACATTCCAGATCAAGTGGGAAGATTTCTAGTGATATGGGTTTTCTCTGTTCTCCATACTCTCTCCTCTCCATACTCTCTCACTTTCACCTCTAGTAATAAACAGGCTGTGCTGATTTTTATATTGGTCAAATACCTGCAAAGCCTGTTTGATCAGAAGTGATACTGGGAGAAAACAAATAACCACTTTCAGTTCTCTGCCTGTGTGGTGTAGTGGATCTTCTTCATGGTCTCTGTGCATCACACCCATGGGATTATGCGCCTGCGCTGATCCGAATCAGGGATATACAAAGCTCACAACAGGATTTTTGTGTCTCTATCCAAGGCACTTGCGGGAACCCCACTGCACATTCCCAAGGTGGTGGGCATGGACATCCCACCAGTTCTCTTCTGACCACTGCGCTGTTTCTGCCAGTCGGTGAAGAAGTGTTTTTTCTCTCACAAGGGATTGTTGAATCCGTTTTTTTCTGACCATTATTTCTTCTTTTTCCTTTTACTCAAAGACTTTAAAAAAATGGTTTTTGAGGGTTGCCCCTGCCTCTGGCCGCCTCCCCCCCCCCCGAGGTAAATCTCTTTTCACCTCACATGAGGGCTCTCCTTTTTTTGTGCCAAATCTTTTGTTTTATGGCCAAAAAGTGGGGGTGTTTTAAGACGTGTGTTGGCTGTGGCAGTAAACCTGCCTCCCGTGATGGCCACACACTCTGTATTCTCTGCCTTGGGGAAACCCATCGCCCAGAGACTTGCCGCCATTGCTCGAAGTTCTCCAACCAGACACGGAAGAATAGGGCAGTGAGACTCCGAGTGGCACTTTGGGAGTCCGCATTGGCACCTTTGTCCGATGTTAAGATGTCTGCTGAGACCCCTCCAGTCTCTCAACTCACAGTGCCCTGAGTACCATCATTCCAGACCCAGGCCCTCCTATTCACCCAGGCGGGAGTTAAGACCGCACTCCCCAACCTACTTTGAACCACCATTGCCTCCTCCATGGGACCATCGGCACCATATGTTGTATTGGTTCGGCTCCTACCCAATGTCGACATCGATGCCATGGCTGACGCCAATGCGACAGTCAGACTGAGACCGCAGGTCACACCATTCACGCTCTCCCCAACGTAAATCCAAACCTTTTGGACCCGCTCTTGGTCACATTACAGCTCTAGACGCCATTAAACTAAGCCATCACCTGAGAGAAGCTGGAGACCGCGTCAGTCCCCTTCAGGGAATAGGCAGCAATATCATGCCAGGGCCTCGGTTTTTACTCCTGGTATTTCGTAGTACCCAAGAGGGACAGTGGCCAGAGACCAATTCTAGACCTTCGCGGCCTCAACACCTATATTCAGTACTGGAAGTTCAAGATGGCATCTCTACCAGTCATTCTACCCCTCCTATCCAAGGGTTGTTGGATGGCCACTCTCAACCTTGAAGATGCCTATTTCCATTTAACCATCCATCCCTCTCATCAGAAATAACTTCGGTTTGCAATAGGAGGCAGCCACTATCAATACAGGAGTCTACCGTTTGGCCTCAGCACGGCACCGCAAGTCTTCACCAAGACGATGGTAGTTGTTGTAGCACATCTTCACCTCTGTGGCCTCACGGTATTCCCGTATTTAGACGACTGGCTTCTGGTCACACCTTCGAGGGACCTTCTCATACAACATGTATCCCAGGCCCTCAGTGTCCTTCGTTCCCTGGGTCTCCAGGTCAACCACAAGAAGTTGCAGCTGGTTCCTTCTCAAAGAGTGCAGTTCATAGGAGCAAGACTTGACTCCTTGGAAGGCAAAGCTTTCCTGCCCCAGGACAGGGCTTTCACTCTAGCCACCCTTGCAAAACAGATTCGGCTCCACGACATGGCATCTGCATTCCAAATTCAACACCTTCTGGGCCTGTTGGCAGCTACAACTACGGTCCTTCACTTCACAAGAATGCGAATGCGTCCACTTCAGCTCTGGCTCCTAAGGCATTTCAAGCCCCTACGAATGAGCCAATCAGTTTGTCTCTCTCCTCCACGGGAAGCACGGGACTCCCTTCTCTGGTGGACACTGGCAGACAACCTGATGCAGGGTGTCCCTTTCCATCCCCTCACTCCTGGTCTCACCCTCATGACAGACGCCTCTCTGTGGGGATGGGG
This sequence comes from Gekko japonicus, assembly GCF_001447785.1. Lineage (NCBI taxonomy): Eukaryota > Metazoa > Chordata > Lepidosauria > Squamata > Gekkonidae > Gekko > Gekko japonicus. The sequence continues at coordinate 261,690 of NW_015171543.1, forward strand.
AGCCCACCTCAATGGCCTCTCCATAGGTCACAAGTGAGATGCCTTTACTTCAAGCAATCACATCAATTTTTTGGAACTTCTGGCAATCAAACTGGCCCTTAATGTTTCCAGCCTGTTCTTATGGGGAAATGTGTGGCTGTATTGACCGACAATACAACAGCTCTCTGTTATGTCAACCAACAGGGAGGAACGGTCTCCCGCAGTATCTGCCATCTTGCACTGGACCTTTGGGTGTGGTGCATACCTCTACACATTTTTCTCATTGCTTCACACATCGCTGGCAGTGCCAATGTGCATGCAGACCTGCTCAGCAGGGGTCTCTTTCAGCGCCACGACTGGAAGCTGAATTGGACCTACCTACGTTCCAAAAGTGGGGTATGCCTCACAGCGATGTGTTTGCAACTCGGTACAATGTGAAGTGCAGCCTGTTCATCAATTCAACGTTGCATTATACTTTGAAAAGTTTGGAGAAGGAATATTTCCCTTCTGTGAAAACCATTGAATCCTTATGGAATGTCTATGAATTGATGAAGACGGCTTATCGTTCGTTGATGTAAGAAGAAGTTATCACGAAACAAAACGGAAGGTACTCCGGAGAATTTCGTCCATCACCTACAACAACATGAAATTATTGTATTATTGTTCCGCTTGAGATAAAGATTGTATTTTTGTATGTTTATAAGATTGAAAAAATATTTAAGAATATATGTATGCACACTTGCAGTATTTTGTTATTTTTTGGGTCATGAGCAACCCATGCTGCTCCACCCTGGAAGTGGAGTTGAAAGACATCGGGGAAAGTCCGGTAGTAAACAGGTTACTGCGGGCCATAGACGGACTTTCCCCTGTCTGATCACTCAAGCACATTCTCATGCCATCGGGATGGTCTGATCAGGCCATCCTGACTCTGTGCTGTTGTTTTTTTCCCCCTTCGCAGTATGTGCATCATCGCATACTCCATAGGGGGAACCTCAGTGCGGAGGTGCGAATCCTCATTTATGCACAAGGGAAACAAACAGCAAAAAAAAAAAGAGAGATTCACCCGCAGTTGCTTCTGATCACACAATGACAGGCTAAGCCTGCAGCTTCAAAGGGCTGTAATCTCGCAACTGCATGTCACATTCCTCCGGAAGGAATAGCCTCACTTCCCCTCTGCTTCAACTAGCACGTGTGACTACAGATTATTGTTTATTAATAGTGTATAATTCAATTAAATGCAATTTTGATTTATTAATATTTTGCCATAATAAATGCTTGTTTATTAAATCAGATAGATGAACTAATTTAGGGACTGTGTATATTCTGTGGCTGAGCAAAATGAAAGACAGCCTTCCCAAGCGTTGCTTGCTGACCAACATTACCATTACTGATTATTGCAGCACAGCAGTGAATGGGCTATGTGGTTTTGGTGACACCCAGGAGATGCTATCCCTTTTATCACTCCAGAGCAAGCTGCATCAATTAATAGATGCAATAGGATTACAAAGTAGAAGACTGCTGTTCCACTTGCCAAGTAGAGGATGCAACAGTAACTGCAATTTAGCAATTTTATGTGCAACATTGTGGTTGTACACATCTGGAGAAATGGGAGTTCTTTTTTAAAAATCAAAAGATGAGTGAATAGTAAAAATAAAATACTGTATTCTACAGGCGCTTGCAGTACCTTGAAAAGGAAGCAAAAATTAGGTGCTATATACAAAATTGTTTTACAGCAGAAAGCTTTTTGGAGTTTCCTGTGGGATGCTAGCATTGCCAGAAAGAACTGTTTGTAAAGCTTTATTTCATAGAAGGGGAAGAAAGGGATTATTCATTTTAAGACTGGCATTTTTTTATTTTAAGAGTTTCACTTTTCTTTACTTACTTCCAGATGACCCTAGAGACAAACATCAAAAGAAAATCAGAAGCAAAACGCAAGATTTTCTTAATCTTTATGCTGCTGATGGACTGCGAACATTGTGCATTGCGAAGAAAGTAAGCACAGGCGGCCTCCTAAGTGGGTTTCTAGGGGAGGGCTTTTAACTTTCATTGGGAGAGGGTGTGCTACCCCTACCCGCTTAGTTTTTAAGAAGCTGAATCACTGCCTTCAGTTTCTGGAGGAATTTCGCTAAATGGCATGCCTCAGCAAGAGGTGGGGTACTGGTGAGGATCTCCTACCTATGTTTATGGGAAACTTTCAAGAGAGCTCTAAATAATCAGTCCGTTGTTTAACCAAAAGGTTGTTTTTTTAAAAAGAAGAAGAAGAAGAAGACAATCCTAATAAAATGCACACGTACAGAAATTACACACTCATTAAATCATACACACAAGTAATGGAAGTACAGAGGTGAGCGGAAATAATAGAAGGGTGTTGGGGAAATATACCTATCCAGGAGATCAGGAGTCCATGAAATAGAGACTGTGAAGATGGAATGTGACCCAAACAAAGTTTGGGGGTGCGCTGCCCATAGGCGCCTGCGGCAGACACACAGCAATGGACCTGTAGCTACATTTTATAGGGAAAAAATGGGACCTGAGGGCATGTTAACATGACTGCCCTGTGAAACAAAGAATTGATGGGATTAACTAAAAGGTAAAACTATCACTTTGGGAACGCTGACTAGGGCTCTCAGGTACAGACAAAGAAGAACAGGAGATGTTCTTAGGAGGCATTTTAGATGTAAAACAAAGTTTGAGTTGAAACTCTGATTGCTTAAACAAAGCTACTTGGTGACTGTCCTTTTGTGTTGGGTGGGGAAGAGGGGAGCTGTTGTTATGAAATAAATGTGGGTTTCAAAAGGGGAGGAGAGGCTGATAGGATTAGTGATCTCAAGAGAAGACAAAGACGTTGCCATATTTCGCCTCTGTGTGGATGAATGGATTTCCTGGTGCAAACAGGAACTGTTAATGTTTCTGTTGGAATGTGGAGAAGTTAACGATCTACTGATGATCCCTGATTGCTGGAGAGAAAAGGCTACCCAGTTGTGTGAACAGCCTATTGATTAAGTTGATTTGACCAGGAAGGGATGAGCCAGGTGTTGATTCTTCTTTCCTCTGGGCCTCAATAGAGAGAGAAATATCTATTTGGGTTGGGGGGGGAACTATTGGTTTGACAGATGCCCTAAAACCACCCTCCCAAAATAGCAAGTTCAGACTTGTTCTTTTGCTGCTAGATACCATACTGTTTGGTTCTGTTCCATCTTGGTTTGGTGTACATTTCCAGGCCACCCTATGGCCTACTTCTAGGTTTGCACTTACACAGAGGGTGTGGGATGGTGGTAAAAGATTATGAGGGGTGTTTTCTGCCAGTGGCTCCCCTTTGCAGAGGCATATAGGGAGCCTTACGGGTGTGTTGTTCTATTTTTGTTTTAAGGCTACACCCAGCACAGCATTAGGTACACTGAAGCCCATTTGACAAGACTGTATCTTGTTTATTCTGTTAACACAAATACTTTTCCTTTAGTATTTTTTTCCCCTGTCTCAACAGGTGCTGAGCAAGGAGGACTATGCTAGCTGGTTAAAAACTCACATCGAAGCAGAATCTGCTATTGACAACCGGGAAGAGCTGCTGTTTCAGTCAGCAACTCGCTTGGAGACTGATCTACATCTCCTAGGTAACAACAAAGCGTGCATAGGAAACAGAAGGGTGTCTAACAATTGAGTGTGTGACTTCAGAAGCCTCCCAGGGATTACCATTCACCTGTGGAATTATTTACAAGCAGGAGGTTTGTCAATAGACAGGGCTGCAGCAATGCTGCAAAATCTGGAACGCAGCCATGCAGACATTCCATTCTGAGGCCCAGCTTGAGTCGAGGTGTTTTTTTTTTAATGGATGACCAGAGCTTGAGTCCAGACTCCAGACACACCGGACATGTGTTTTGCCATTCACCTGCATGGAGTTCATAGCTGTACTGAGCCTGGATTGACAAAAACCGGGGAGCTTCGAGAGCCCTCAGCATCTGCAGGGATCGGGCTGCTTAAATCATTTATCTAAATCATGGGCAACCCCACCTTGTGGGTGAAAAAAAATCTGTGCAGTGCAGTTTTGCAAACGCGGGGGAAACCCCGGGTTTATAGAATAATATGTAAAGTATACAAAATAAAATTGAGTATCAATTTAAAAAACAGGCTATAACAGCAATGTGCACGTGTAAACATCATGGAAAGCTGCTGTATCAACCCAAAATGGGGCCTGACAATGGAAGGAGGGAGAAAGGGAAGGAGCAAGGCTGGGGAAAGAAGAATTAATAGCAGGAAAGAATATGAAATAAGAATAGGGGCTGGTAAGGGTGGGATAGCCTGGAGAGCCCAGACTAGTCTGATCTCATCAGATTTTGGAAGCTAAGCAGGGTTGGCTCTGGTTAGTAAATGGATGGGAGCAGGGCTATTTTTGGGCAGGAACGCACAGGAACGGAGTTCCAGCTGGCTCCCGAGTTGGCCACGCCCAGCAGGAACTCATTAGCATAATAGGCCACACCCAACAGCAGAAACTCATTAGGACTGGCTACATTAGGGCTGTGTGGCCTAACATGCAAAGGAGTTCCTGCTACAAAAAAAGCCCTGAGTTTTGACAACAAAGTAAACAGAATAAGAAGCAAAAGGTGGGTGTGGCTGGATGAGCACACTTCTGGTAACATGGGGGTGCGTCCTAATGTGCTAATGAGCTGTGCTGGCAGGGGTGTGGCCTAATATGCTAATGAGTTTCTGCTGTTGGGTGTGGCCTATTATGCTAATGAGTTCTTGCTAGACTTTTTCTACAAAAAAAGCCCTGGATGGGAGACCTCCAAGGAATACCAGGGACGTGATGAGGAGGTAGGCAATGGCAAACCGCCTCTGAACGTCTCTTGCCTTGAAAACCCTATGAGGTCACCATAAATCAGCTGTGACTTGATGGCACTTTCCACCACCAAGGGTGGAAGAGGAAGCAGCTGGCACTTCAAAAGGTGGTGGAGAAAATCAGGAGCTAGAAACAGCGGGAATGAAGAAGAACGGGGGATTAGAGGGCAGATAGGAAAATCTGGGGACAGCAAGCAGAGGGGGAGTGGAGTTAGGGAAGGAAAATGAAGATAGGAGGGAAAGGTACGGGGGAGAAAATGGCCCATGTCAGCCCACTCTGATCAAATCTCAGAAGCTAAGCAGGGTCGGCCCTGATCACCAAGGAAGCCCAGGTTCATGTTGCAGAGGCAGGAAGTGGCAAACCACCTCTGAACATCTCTTCCCTTGAAACCCCCACATGCCGTAAGTCAGCTGTGACTTGATGGTGAAAAATAATTATAATAATTTATAGTTGGCCTCTCAGCTTCCCAGGTTCCTCTAGATTGCCTTCGTTAGCCACAAAATGCTGGACTTAGTCAACTTTGTGTCTAATCCAGCAAAGTAGTTCTTATGGTTTTGTTTAGAAATTTACTTTTGTGCGCACAGAAGGCTCATCTGCAATGTCAGGGTCACCCAAGACTATTTTGGAGGGGGTGACATCTAGTTTGTTATTCTCTGCCACGAAAGTGCTCATTCATCTAAGTGTGAGCTCATGTCAAAATGCCGGAAGAAGCTGGATCTGTAGCACTCATTCTGAAAAATGAAAATGGGCTGTGATAGGTAATGTTTGTAAATATATAGAGCATTATAAATGCTAAGCACTGTAATGTAGTCTGTGGTGTCAAGAGTCCCTGAGGCACAATAAAATCTTAAAGATCTCTGCTGCCTTAAGCGGTCTCTTTGTGTTGGCCCAGACAACTGGGACTTCGCTAATGAAAAGAAAAATCTGTGCCACTGTTGACTTTGGGTGTACATATGAACCTTCCTGAATTAAAGCTTTCTTGAGCACAGCTGGATAAATAAAAACAGACTCCTGTCAAAACTACACCATCTGTTTTGCCAATTAAGGCCTGAGCTGCTTGCTTATAAACTAAAGGACTTAGAATGTAGACAGATCGACTGTCACAAGCTGCAAAGTTGGAGAAAAAAACCTGAGGAATAAAAAGACTTCCTTTACCAACTTCCATAAGTAATGGCAAAGCCTGTGGAATACTACTGTTTCTAGTGGCAGGTTCCCATGTTACTTTTTCTTACTCATTGTTTTTAAGTTGAGTACTGGGAAGACAGGAGGAAATGGTTGATCACACAAGTCTGTGCAGCGTGGGGAAGTCTGTCAGCCTGTGCACGTGCGCTTCTTCTGAGACAACCTGACGATGGCCTCAAAACTAGTTTGTCAGACAATTTCCTCATGCTTAAGTGTTGCCCATTCACACATTACAAATGTAATAATGCTTGGCTAAGTAGGTAAAACGAATGACTGCCTTTGTCCTGAGATACAATATTCTTGTTCAGTTTATTTATTTATTATATTTTAGCTTACCCTTTAGTTTGTACGTAGCCCCCCCCCCATTTTAATCTCACAGCAATGCTGTGAATTAGGTTAGAATGAGAGAATGTGACTGACTTGAGATCACCCAGTGAGCCTCACAGTATAGGGAGAGTTTGGACCCAAATCACCGTAGTCCAAAATGGCAACCATTACAGCACACTAATTCTCAAATAAGTTGGATTCAAGTAAGCTTTTCTTAAGTAGCTTCCATAGGTGTATTAAAAAGTAGATTCAAGTTGGCTGACTTGAACTGTTTGTTTTACTAGAATGTTCTATAAGCACGTATGAAGTTTCTACAAAGTGCCTGAGGCCTCTTTTTGCCCCTTGGTCTCTTGTTCTACGCATGAGGCATGGTAACATCCGGGATGGGTGAGGGATAGTTCTGAGTCCAGTTCCAGATCTCTAACCCACATTTCTCAGGTTGCAAATCTTACACGATACAAAGGAGACTACTTGAGTAGATAGGAAGGGGATTGGGTGCTGGGCCGCTCCCTCACTGTTGTCATGACTCTTAGACCACCATTGTTATGGGCAAGGTGTTCAGAACATTTGTTTCTGGAAATTCCATGCCATCAGTCCAATGTTGAGACCCGGCCTGGTGGAATGATCTCCCAGAGGGCATCAGGGCCTTTTACAGTTCCGCAGGGCTTGTAAAACAGAGCTCTTCCGCCAGGCTTTCGATTAGGGGGCAGCCCTCCCAACAACCAGGCCCTGGCCCCAATACCAACACCAACTCAAAATAGGATCAATAGCCTGACAAAACCCAGACTACAGTGGTAGTTGATCACATGGATGCTGTGAACGCCGCCATCGGCTATGAATTATACTAGCTCTTTATGATATGTTTTATTCTGTATTGTTTGTGATTTTATTTAAATATGGTGTTTCAACTGTTTTAACATATTGTCCGTAAGGCGCCCTGAGCCTGCCTTGGTGGAGAGGGTGGGGTACAAATTAGAGGAATAAATAAATACATGTGTGCTATCCTTTAAGCCTACTGTTCTAAATTGCCTGAGTGGTCTATGTCTGTTTATCAGAATAACTGAAAAGATTAACAGATGTTAAGTTTCTGCCCGAATCATAACTAACGTTTAACAAAGTATTATGTATAGGGATAATTATCTAAAAACCCAGCAAAATCATAAATGACTGTCTAAAGCCCTCATTTTCTTGTCTTTTGACTGAGGTCAGGTGCAACCGGCATTGAGGACCGTTTACAGGATGGAGTCCCAGAAACCATTGCAAACCTGCGCAAAGCCGGGCTAAAAATATGGGTTTTAACTGGAGATAAGCAAGAAACTGCCATCAACATTGCTTATGCCTGCAAGTTACTGGATCATGATGAAGAAATCATTACCTTAAATGCTGATTCACCGGTATGACAACACTGTTGCCAAGCATCAGGCCTACATTTCCAGTGGGCCCTGGGTTATAAGAGGAATGCCAGCCATGTATAGCTGCTTGCCAGGCTCTTGAAATGAGGTTTGTCAGCCTCCTGGCAAGCTGAGGTACACTGCCAGTGTGCCTTGTATAACTGGAGTATGTCTGCACAAACTTCGACCTCCCACCAGCCATTGCAGACAGTCCCACTAGGTGCTTGACAAACCTCCCATTGTTTTTCTGTCTATCTGATATTGCAAAAATGACAGGAGGAAGGGCGGGCCAGTCTGCCCAGCTCTTGGTAAGCCATGGTGTGTAGACTCTGGTCAGCTTACTGGGCCAGACGTTGTACATGACTGGAATGCCTTGGCATCCACTACAGCTGTGGATTGGGTTGGCTTACCTGTGGCAGTTCTGAAAAGTTTCAGTGCTGTTTTCTTTTTCTTTTCTTGTTCATTTGTTAAAATAAGTTGATGCAGAAAAGATAAAGTTTTGATCCAGCAGGAAGCTGAACAGGGGGAGGTATTTGTGAATTCCCTGCATTGTGCAGGGGTTGGAATAGATGACCCTGGAGGTCCATTCCAACTCCATGATTCTGTGCTCTCCTAATCAGTCTTAACCTTGACAACTTTGGCATGGACCCTGCAGTAAATCTCTGCCAGCAGAATGGATTTCTGACAGCGGAATGGGATTTCCTCACCTCCTTCCTCCTGCTGCAACCCAAAATAACCCCTCAAGTGTTGGTCCTGGGGGAAGGGGAGCTCCCATGAACAGCATGGTGGGGAGATAATGGAGGTCTGCAACAAGAGGAAGGAATCACCAAAAATCACCCCCTCCCCTCACAATCCTGTTGGTTGGACTCAGCCAGCTTTTCTACTCAGTCTTACCCAATTCTCCTTCTCCCCGACCCACATGGCTTTTGTATGTGCAAGTCCCCATCTTCTCTTCTTTATGCTTAGAGAAGCAGGCTGGATTTCCACTGAGTATTTCCAGTAATTGCAATGAGAGAGAGGATTTCCACTGAGTATTTCCAGTAATTGCAATGAGAGAGAGAGAGAGAACAGGTTAATACCCTTACCTCTCCCTCCACATGAACACCCCAACCTGCGGATGGGCACTCCCTCATGTGGAGAAAGCATTGTAAAATAGGCAATGCATGGATACAGCTGCAGTGGCTTCCATGACTGTGGCTGCCTGAAAAAGCACCACTACAATAATGAAAATATCTGCAGGTTGCATCCAAAGAGAGCTCAATGCATAGCATATGGAGGAAAGTCACTATGTGAGCCGGAAGGGAATGTAGGCTCTGAGGCTCATGGAGGTCCATAAAATAAGACGGGCAGACAAGTATTGCCTCAAAATCTTGCTTCATATTCAGAAAGGAAATCTATCAACTGATGCTGTTGATGTGTGTTTTTAAATTATCTTTCTGTTTATTGTTCTCTTTGATTTCAGGAAATGTGTGCTACCTTGCTAGAACAACACTTGCACTGCATAGAGTCTAAATTTTCAGTTGAAAAATCTACTCAGAATACAGCACCTAAGTTTATACCTCTCTACATGCCATCATCTTCAGTAAATCCCAATTTGGGCTTGGTGATTGATGGGAGGACGCTGGCGTATGCCTTGGACAGAGCCCTTGAAGACAAATTTCTTTTGCTAGCCAGGAGATGTCGCTCTGTGTTATGTTGCCGCTCTACTCCAATTCAGAAGGGCATGGTTGTGAAGCTGGTCAGAGACAAACTCAAAACAATGGCACTGGCAATAGGTACCTCAGCTGTTGTTTTATAGTGATACAAATACAGAGAATGAATTGTTTTATTCAGATAGCAGTTATTAGTCTTCCCTCCAACACACTACGGGTTTGAACCCATAGTCCCGAACCCGCTGAAAGGGCCCATCAATTCCATCTTGTAGCCCCAACAGATTTATATGAAATTGTCGCTGCCTGTGCAAATTTTATTGTCTATCATTTTAATTATTTTAATGTGATTTTACTGCAACAAATCTTGAACTTATTTTATTTATTTATTATTTCGATTTCTTATACCGCCCTAACCCCCTTGGAGGTCTCTGGGCGGTTTACATGAAGGTGCTAGTCACATTACTCCCTAACTAGGGCCACATTGTACGGGCATGGGACAGCCTACCGGCACCCAGGTGGTAGTTGGTGTTTCTTTCGGCTCGGTTCTTCAGTTCTTTCTCAGGCAGTCTTTCGGCGGGATGTTTGTTCTGGCGCACAGGCAAGTTAGCTTTGTGGCGCGCGATTCGCGTCTTCCCCCGGCCTCAGCTGTGTCCTTCTGGCTCCGCCACGCCTGAGTTTTGACGTCATCAAACGTTAGTTTGTTTGGGGTTTTTTTAATCCACCCTGAACCCACTGGGGGAGGGCGGAATAAAAATCTCAAAATAAATAAAAATAAATAAATAAACTAATGTAAGGAATCTTCCACTGGAGGAATAGAGCAGAAGGATTCCTTCCTCCAAAGGAAGATTTTTTACTTAGCATAAAAAACTAGGGGATCTAACATCATAACTAAGTCTCATTTTTAGATGTGTTGTATGGATTTAAACTGGATGTTCTGCATGTTTTTTTAAATGTATAATCAATTAACCTAATCCTTCAACAAATGGTGGGCTAGGAATTAAAATTTAAGCAGAGTTGGCCCCACTGGTGGACCTCCTGATGGCACTGGTATTTCTGGCCACTGTATGATACAGAGTGTTGGACTGGATGGGCCTTTGGCCTGATCCAACATTGGCATCTCTTATGTTCTTATGAAACAACATTGGATAATTGCAGTTTAACCAGGATAAACCTTTTTGGGGGAGGGGTATTTTTGCTATTTTGCCAGAAAAAGGCACATGGAATTTTAAAAGGGAAAATAAAATGTTTGTTTGTTTCTTCAGTTTATACCCCACCCTCCCCGCTGAGGCAGGGTCAGGGCGGTTTGCATGAAAGATAAAACACATAAATAACAATTGGGACAATCATAAAACTATATAAAAATAATTCAATATATAAAACAATTCAATATCATAAAGTGCTAGCGGGATCTTTTTGTTGTTCAGTCGCACAGTCGAGTCCGACTCTTCGCGACCCCATGGGCCTATATTAATACAATTAAAGCAGGATTATATTAATACAATTGCTTAAAGATGGTGGTAACAGTCATATTAATGTATTCGGTGGTCTGTCTTGATAGTCAGCTCAGTGCAGACAGGTTTTGATGTCTCCCTAGCTATTGGTTGAGGTACTGTGATGTCACAGAAGCCGAGGTACCAATGTTTTGTATTTACTTCCATTCTACTACCTCCTGTACAGAATGCTTATCTCACATCTTGCTTAAGACAAAGCAGAGAAAGAGCCAAATTCCTCCTTCCCTCTTCCTTCCTCTGCAGACATCAAAGAGGGGAAGAGGATATTTTGCTTCCTCATATCCCCTAGTGACTTGTCTTGGTTAAGTAGAAAGCATTTCATCACTAGAATATTTTGCAAATCATGCTGCAGCTGTTCAGCAAAGCCTTATTCATTAGGATGAACCACTTAATTTTCTTAAGGCATTTTCCGTATCAATGCTGGTGTTTTATAGTTCCCTCTGCTTGCTTAGGTAAGGTCTTTCTTTCAGCATCAAGCTCGCTTGTGGAACCTGAAGAAGCTCAGTGTTTCTACTATCCTCATGGACTGCTTGTCAGTGGCCTATGAATAATGTACCTGAAGCAACCCTGTAAGCCCAATTGTCCCAGTATTCTGAAAACAATCTGGAACCAGGCGTTTCCTCTCCAAATGCAAGAAAAGAAGAATGGCTTTTCTCGTGTAAAATTTGGGCCGTTGTCTGCAGTAGAGGCAGAGGCATATGGAAATGGTTTCCCCGTTTTGTGTATCAAATTATCATTTGATCTCTTCCATCCCAACCTAAGCAGGGTGCACCATGGCAAGCCAATGAGTCAGCTGTAGCAGATGTAAAATTGCCAGCATTCCCTGGCAAACCCCCCCCCAAGCAGAAATTGTACTTGCACTTCATAAGCAGAGATCTGAGAATTACACAGTCTAATGCAAAGAGAATCTGGATTGCAAGGGAAAGAACACTTGCCTTCGCTCCAGTTTAATTGCTTCACAGAGGAAACAGACAAAGGAAATTGCTTTTGCATGCATTTCCCTTCAGTGGTTTTTCCCATGGAAAAATACCCTCTTAGGTAGGTCATTATTGATGGATGATAGATAAAGAAACAAAGGTTTGTCATTAGGATACCTTACTTTGAAATATTATACCATAAGGGCAGAAGTGCTGTGGAGCAAGAGATACAACAAAAGGACAAGCCAGTTGCTTTGATGATCTTTTAAAAAATAGATCTTGATAGAACCTCAGGTTCTAACTCATTTCTGCCATAGCAGTTAGACCTGTTCACAGCAGTGATGGTCACTGGAATGATGTGACATCTTGAGTGACACCAATTTTCCTTCATTTTGCTGTAACAGCAATTAAACGCACCATTCGTCACAAACAAAAATCACTGCTCATTCCCCGTTCACTCCTACATTCTGTAGTGCAGCTGCAGCAAATCACAGACTCCTTCTCTAGGGTTCCAGGTCTAGCTCAAGCAAGACTAGAATCTTGCTTACTCTTTGCAATGAAAGCTGAGATGCTCAGAATTCCATATTCAGTGCCACATTTCTTACTACCCAGTCTTTATCAGAGGAGTCAAACTCATTTGTTACGAGGGCCGGATCTCCCTCCCCCCAGTACTCCCTCCCTTACACCAGTTGCTCGCGGGCTGCATAAGAGCCCCTGGATGGGCCACTTCCAGACCCCAGGCCTTCTGTTTGACACCCCCGGTCTTGATATCAGGCTTCTTTTTTATAGTTCCAGTTTTCCAGGTACTGAGCAGGATAAAGTTTTCCCAGTGGTTTTTTATTTTCATCCTCTGCTGGGCAATGCATGATCAATTAGCTATGGACAGCAGGCATGTCCTTGTCATTTAGACCTCATTTGACAAATTTTCGCATACCAACTCTCAATTAATTTAGCTCAGTGTGGAGTACAAGCCTAGATAAGTAAACATGCTGGACCGGACTTTGAAACTGTAGTTCTATACAGAGCAGGCAGTTTCGGAGCTAAACATCCCATCCCTTTTCCCTTCCCCCATGTTCCTTTGGTTTGGTTTTGTTTTCTTGCCATTAGTCATCTCTGCTTCAGTTAATAGCAAACAACATCTTCTCCAATTGTTACCAGGTGACGGAGCAAATGATGTCAGTATGATCCAAGTAGCCGATGTCGGTGTGGGGATTTCAGGTCCAGAAGGCATGCAGGTAATGTGTGTTTACTGAAAAGCAACCCCAGGATAGAGTTGGGGCCATATGTTTTCCATATGTCTGCTTGAATCTTGCTTCCCAGTTGGCTTCAACAAGCTGTTTTGTGACAGCTACAGCACATTTCAGAGGTACTTGCAAGCTGCCTCGAGGTGGACCAGTTGGTCTTTGCCAAAATGACTTTAGTGGAGCTCTTTTCTCAGAGCTATAGTGATTTAATCATGTTGTGTTCACATTGTAAAACACAAGTAATATGACATCTTTCAGCCAAATTTCCTTATGTAAAATAAATGATACTTTCAAATAGCTAAGAACCGCTTACCTTAAAAACTCCCCTTTTTATTTGCTACGGTATTTCACTCCAATCTGCTGCTCTTGTAAAGTTACTGTGCCACTGCACAGTAACTTTACAAGAGCAGCAGATTGGAGTGAAATACCGTAGCAAATTATTTGTTATAAACAAATTATTTGTTATAAACAATATAAAAATATTATTTGTTATAAACAAGAGCACATCCAAATGCCAGTGTTATTTCAAAGACTGGGAATGCTTTTAGCACATCAAGTCTTTGAAATGCAAGTGCCCACAAGTATCAAGGCAGAAGACCAGCTTAAGCCAACGCTGTTGATACTTTGGTGTCTGGATGGGTGCAGTTTGAGGATAGGGCCACTGTTCTACCTTCCCTCTACATTTTACAGCATTTCTGGTTGAATACATCTTTCTCCACCACTGCTTGGCCTTACACTAGTTTGTATTGTATGATTCACCAATGTAAGGCATCAGACTATTCCTTTGTCCCTTTTCTGCCCCATGGCCCCTTTCAACTCCGGAAAAAAATGTTCCTGGGGTTGTGGGACTCAGGACCCCAGGAATAATCTTTCCACATGTTGAAAAGGGACTATAGGGGGAGAGGAACATGCAGAAAACCCATGTGTCTTCTATTAGTTCTTTGAAGGATCCAGGCCATCATTCCAAGGTCATCATTCATGCATTATGCAGTTAGATCCCCCTTCAGTTGTTCATTTTGTATACTTGATATGTGTCATGCTCAGAAAGAAAATGTATTCATGCCTTTCTGGGATGGGAAGGTTTCATATGAGAGACCTTGAACGCCATCGTATTATAAATACTATAGAATCAGAATCCCATAAATGCAGGCTCCTCTGATGTGTCATGTTTTCCATTGAGTATTTGTTTCATCACCAAAAACCATCTTGTTTTTCATAAGCACTCTTTTATGGGTTGAAGTAAAGTAGTGGTTCATGCTCCATGTGGTTACTTCTATAAAATGCAGGAGGAAATTGAATCTGTTAGTTTGCATTCAAATAGCTTTCTCCACGTTTCCCCAGTGATCAGAAATAGACCTTTGGGAGGGCTAGAGGGACAAATGCACTTGAGTGATTTTGTGGAAATGCAAGAGTAAATCTTTGCCTTCCCGTTCCATTATAGAAAGACTTCATGGAATAGAGAAATGGCAATACTGACTGTTAGACTTCTCCTGGCCATAAATTAAATGTATATGAGCATGACATAAAAAGCAGTGCTGTGTTTTTAGAAGTTATATTAATAGATGATAGATCTCTTTTCAAAACTCAGCATAAATCCGAGCAGCAGAAATTGACATTGTGTGAGTAGTGGTGGAAGAGAGTGTATTGCAATTAATAAGGCATCCAGAAAGCACAAACATCTGCGAGCTACCCCTGGTTTCCAGCATCATCAGTCAACAGAATTGATGGAAAGATATGTCCATATTTATGTGCTGAGTGGAAAGATCAGGTTCTGAGATCATCTACAGAGCAGTCTTAAACAGATTTATATCCTTCTGAGTCTATTGACGTCAATGAACTTGGAAGTGTGTGACTGTGCTTAGGTCTACGCTACTAGTAACTTTCTCTGGAACAGCTCTGTTAATTTGAGGATGAAACTACTAGAGTGCAGACCGTAAACCATTTAATTGGAATCCTTACACAAAACTAGGTAACCCTCCCTTTCTGTTACTGAGGAAGTAAGTTGGAATAAATGTAAATTACCACAAAATAAATTACTATTGATTCACATGCATATGTTCCTCACTGATTAATAGGCCACCTTGGCCATGATGGGAGATCTGGGAAGGTTCTGCAGCAGTGTTCCCTCTAAGCTGAGTTGGTGTGAGCCAGCTCACAGTTTTTTAGCTTCCAGCTCACACATTTTTGTCCTAGCTCAGGAAGGATGGCTCCAGAGCAAACTAATTTATGCAGTAGCCAAATCGCTCGCTCACAACTTTAATGCCAGTAGCTCACAGAGTAGAATTTTTGCTCACAAGACTCCACAGCTTTGAGGGAACATTGTCCTCTGGAGGACAATTTACAGCGGGAAAGTGGCACAGAGGAAGAGTTAAATCACTTTTCTAGAAGCATCAAGTAATGATTTGGGGAGGGCAAAATAGTCCTCACAGATCAGACAAGCTGGGGGAACCACTCAGTTTGTCCCTGAAGCATCAAGTGGTGATTTGGAGAGGGCAAAATAGTCCTCACAGATCAGACACCAGACCGAGGGTTGGAGCCTCGCTAGCATTTCTGTAGGAACAAGGACATTTGTTCACAGAGCATGTTTTTGTCACCTCCCAAGAACAGGGTCTTCTGGGGTATTTTGGGTCCCCCAAGGAAAATCATGTTCCATGAGTGGAAGTCCCAGTGCCTGCAGAAATGATTCAGGATCCAAGCCAGAACTTTCATATTAGCTCTAAGGAAATCAGCCACAGTTTCTCTCAGAAGAGCCATAGGCATAAAGTGATTTTGGATGATAGGCTTGCATGCATAAGTCAATCTTTGCTTTGCTAGTCATGTTTGCTAAGCAACTCGAATACCATTTTCATTCTTTGTGATAATTAACCACATTTTTCTGCCAGTGCTATCCTAGCGCCATGGTGGAGTTTTGCTTCTATCACTAAAATTAAACAACAAATGTAGTCTCTGTAATGAAAATAACATGCTCAAAATTAATTTGCAATTCTTCTTGTATTGCAGGCTGTGATGGCAAGCGATTTTGCAATCCCAAAGTTCCGGCATTTAGAGAAACTCTTGCTTGTTCATGGCCACTGGTGTTACTCTCGACTCGCCAACATGGTGCTGTATTTCTTCTACAAAAATGCAGTAAGTGATTGATAGGTTTGTAGCTGTACATGTTTCTGGAACTTGTACTAATGTCAACATGTGAGAAGGCTGCAATGTTTCCTCTTTGATTTTGACCTGCTACGCAGGATTCATGGCTTTGAAAATTTGAGGGCACTTCACACAGGGCTGCCTGTGTGAAGATTCTTTCAGAAGCTGAAACTGGTGCAGAACACTGTATATATCACCTTGCGATAGCTTAGGGCAGCCAGGAGTATATTAATTTGATACTCCCTATATACATATAGAGATATTTTGATTTGCTACTACTGAACTAGAATACTCTAAATGGTTCATCAGAAGCAGTGTATTAATACCATACACATTATCAGAAGTAATATATTTATACCATATGTGCAGAAAACTTGAACGTCAAGGGGAGAAGGAGAAACATTTTGAGTAAGTGTTCCATATCGATGGAACTTGTAGATGTTGACTTGAATGTCAGTCTGAACTTTTTTATGTTTATGCCACTTTTCTACAATAAAAGCTCTCACGTGTTTATACTTAATTAAACACCGTACTATCAAAAGACACCATTGAAAGTATTAACTGTATTGATCACAATACAGTTGCTACAAGGTGTGTATGTTAAAAATCAATAGAAAGTAAAAGAAAATTTGTTTTATTCAGAGACCACAGAAAGACTGATGAAAGAGAGCACTTTTCACTGTCTGTCTCAAAAACAACAATAGAATGGCTCTGGCAGATTTTTGTTTAAGTATATGTGCCTGAATTTTGGCTCCAAAGAGATCCAGATTGGCTTACAGCATTTTTAAAAATCTATATACAGAAGCCAATAACCAGAACAACAAACTACATCTTGAAGCAGTCCTGGACATTTACTGGCTCATCCGAAGGCATGAGCTAAGATCCAAAGGGCCAAATGGCCTCTGAATTTTGACCTTCAGGTCACATCCAGGGACTCATGGCTCTGGCCATGCCCAACCTTTTTAGGTACATGAACATGAAGGGTAAATCCTCAGCAAGATAGTGCTTCTGAAAAATGTGTTCTTCACCCTCTTTCCCTCTTTACTCTTTTGGGAGGGAGTTCCACAGCTATCACTAAAAAGTCCTGTTGTAAATCAGAACCAATCTAGTAACCCATGGAGTTCAAAGATGTATGTGCATTCTGAAGTCAGATGCAGATAAAATGAGACTACCAAATGGTGAAGTATCCATAACTGTTTTAGGGGCTGTACTAGGTATTACAGTAGTCAAGTTGAGAAATGTACCACACACATTTAGATCTTTGCCTTGCCCAGCTGAACAGAGTTTAAGATTCTCGTGGCTTGGTTAGGGAGCTGGAGTTAAGGCATTTGTTACAATTGCCTCTGCTCAAGGCTTGGATGGTGTTAGCTCCCGTAACCTCAAGGGTGATGAACCTACTGCACTCTTTGGAGACCTGCATGACATCTTAGATCAGCCCATCATCTTTTTTTTTTAAAGAGTTGTTTGGTCTTCAAACTTTTCGACAGTTAAGCTCATTCTTTGGAACAGTCTTCCAGATTTCACAAATTGTGCATAACCACATCATTCCAATGAGCTTTTGGCGGAATCTCAAGGTCCTTTTGGTTTTGTTAGATTTCTGTGGCAACCAGTTGCTATTTTATTGGGTCATTTGAGCTTATTAAGTGCAGGAGTTTGTGTTTGCTATGGGAGCAATTTTATTTCTTGGTCATCTTTGTTCAAAGTGAAAAATGTAAAAACAGCAGCAAAAATTGCAATTAAAAGGCAATTTGCATAAGTAAATACATACATAGAGGTAAGCTAGCAGACATTACAAATCATTTAAAGACAGGAAAGTCCTACCTGTGTTGCCTACTCCTGCAGAAACCAATTTTTGTCAAAGAATGATATAACATTCCCAGTTTCAGACCTGGCCCTAACCTACAACTGCAAGTGTATATTGACGAAATATCCTTCATTGATCCATTTCATTTGGGCTTTCGGTTTGGGTAGAAGACTGAAGTCCAGTCAGTAAGCCCTGGTAAATTACCTGTGTCTGGTAACAGACAGGGAAATATTGTTTTAGATGTCTCTGTAGTCTTCTGTTGTGTGTACCATGTAACCTGGCTTGTACCCCTTTCTGGAGAACATGGATCCCTGTTTGTCTAATATTTAGACTGAACTACCATAATAGGCTCTGTGTAGAACTTGCTTGAAGGTGTGGTTCAGTTATGCAGTTACTGGGACACAGGCAAGGAGGAGGGGAATTTTGGCAGTTGCTCTAAAGCTGTGGCTTGGGTTCCCCAAAGAGATCTGGAATTGCTCCCCGTTATGTTTTGAGAGAGAAACATCTCTTTTCTATAAAGCCTTTGACTGCTGAGCTCAACACTGGTTGCATTAAGCTTAATAAAGTAAGTAGTGAGAGTGGGAATTAGCATCACCTGAGAGGGCAAGAGAATGACAAATGACAGAGATTCCATGGGAGGCAGAAACTCTCCCATCATCTGTTGATTGGACTGGGGAGGGATTGTGTGTGTCTAGTATAACCCTAAACCTTAGCTGCATGACCTCCATTATATGTCCTTCATTTCATAAAGCTCAGCTCCAGCATTCCTTGGAACGTTTGCACGAGTTCCACATTATCCCTTATTTTAAGAGTTCTGATCTGGCAATACTTTCTAAGTGCAGATGGCTGGCATTTATAGGAATAGCAAACCTTTCCTGAGTGACAGGAAATATGTACAGGAGCATCAGTATGTGTATATTTGATGACAAGATGCCCTGCTTTACAGGCAGAGTTAACAGATGTAAGTGTTCTGTGATATTTTTTTTGTTTAACCATGTAGGACTAGCCTTTTGCAAAATGGCCACTCACAGTGATCCAGTCACAACTACCTGCTGCGCTTAATACATGAAGCTGCCTTATACTGAATCAGACCATAGGTCAGTACTGTCTACTCAGGCTGCCAATGGCTCTCCAGGGTCTCAGGCAGAGGTCTCTCACATCATCTGCTACCAGATCCTTTTAACTGGAGATGCCAGGAATTGAGCCTGGGACCGTCTGCATGCAAAGCAGATGCTCCACCACTGAGCCACAGCCCTTTCGCACTCCATGAGCCATATCGTGAATTTATGAACGTACAAATCCGTTTTCATTTATTAGCTTCATTGACCCGAGGTCTTAAGCCAAACATACAAACAGCAACTATAAAATGCATGAACGTACAAATCCATATCGGAGTTACTTCCCAATCAGAGATTCTAGCATTAAACCCTAAAAACAAACCAGGCACAAAGTAATACTACCATTCTAGAGGTAGAGACTAAGGAGTGCATGATTAACCTATGGCCAGTTAACCCACGGCCACTGAATTAGTTCAACATAGTCCAGCCAAAGGGTCATTAAAACCAGACTGACTGGATTATGAACTTCCCTACCTCTGCCACCCTTTACAAGTGCATTTTGACGATGTTAGCAACTTCCGTTCTGAACTTCAAGTCATTATTATTTCTGACTAGTCATATCAGACTAGAGATGTAAAGAGTGAGGGTGGATTGTTTTTGTTTTAATCAGGAATGGATTAAAAAAAAATCTCACCCCCTTTGTTCAGAGTACAGAAGTTGTGGGAGGGGCAGCATGTGAGAGAATGGGTGGAAGCTGGGACAGTTTGCACCATTCACTCACACAGAGAGAAGAAGGTTAAGTGCTAACCCAGCATGGTGTGGTGGTTAAGAGCAGCGGACTCTAATCTGGAGAACTGGGTTTGATTTCCCCACTCCTCTGCATAAAGCCTGTGGGGTGACCCTGGGCCAGTCGCAGTTCTCTCAGGACTCTCTCAGCCTCACAAGGTACCTGTTGTGGGGAGGGGAAGGGAAGGAGACTGCAAGCTGCTTTGAGACTCCTTAGAGAAAAGTGGGGTATTGAAAACCTACTCTTCAGAAACAACATCAGATTTGCCACGCATGTCATTGTTTCTGCTGCTACTGCAGTAAATCTCATCTTCCCAATGAAGGATATGAGGAGCCCGTAAAATCTACAACAACTAACGATATGAGGAGTCCTCCTCCTCTTCCCTTGGGGCATGCAGCTTCCTCCTTCCCACAAATATACCAAGGGTGGAGACCAAGCCAGGAGTGGCTGTTGGTCCACCGCAGCCCAGCCTGCAGTCACATTCTGCACGTCCTCATTATTCAGCAGTGCCTTGACTTCCCATGGCAAGCCCTGAACGCCAGGGTCATCCTATGCGTTTGTTTTCTGTTCTGACATCCTGTTTTAGAGTCTCTTGTGGGAGCTGTGTTATTTCACGCTAAACTGGGCATCTGTCACTATTAGTTTTTAATGCGGACATTTTTGTGTGGGTTCTTTCTCGGTCCCTTCAGCAACCAACGATTAGCAG
Organism: Gekko japonicus; assembly: GCF_001447785.1. NCBI lineage: Eukaryota > Metazoa > Chordata > Lepidosauria > Squamata > Gekkonidae > Gekko > Gekko japonicus. The sequence continues at coordinate 282,217 of NW_015171543.1, forward strand.
TCCACTCCTGAGTATTGGATTAAACTGCCACGGTACAAGTAGCAGCAGCTGGAAATTTAAGAAAGACTTGCCGGGGGGGGGGGAGTTCTGAGAACAGAACTGCTGTCTTTCCTAACCGTTAGAAATTATATTATTGCAGAAAAGGTAACTCATCCACTTCCCTAAGCAGTAGGAAGCGGCAGGGGGGGTGTCTTTTATGGGGCTTGTTTCCTTGTGGTAAAAGAGAGTTGCGGTATCTTCATAATCTCTGTTTCCAAATATAAAAGCAGAGCACAGTAAAGCAAACAGACTCCTACAGTGGGCTGCGTATCTGCTGATCCGACATCAGATTTCCAAAGAGCAGCTTCACTCCAATAATGCACCAGCTTTAGCCAACTCCAGTTAAAAACTCCCAACTCTTTGAATGTCTGTGTGTCCAAGTTCAAATTGCAGAGTACTTCTCCCTGTCTCTGAGTACCTTCTCCAAGCTCTAGTGAATGTGTCTTTACAAAGGAAAGGCTGGAGGAATTCCAGGCCGGTAAGGATCACCATGCTCCTTTTGTTAAGCTGCTGGACATAATTTTGGTGCTACAAAGGCAATTCCATAATGAGAGGCCATTCACAATAGCCAAGATGGAAAAATTCATGTTATTAATGGAAGACAGTACAAGTATCAGTCAAGTAATGAAGACCTCATCAAATTCAGGTTGCCCGTTGATGAATTTTAAAATATCAGAAACAGGCGATGTCACTGCCCTGACTGAGCTGTAGTAGAGTGAACTCAAAATGGTGGTCTTGGAAGGAAAATTCCAGAATGGGTCATCCAGCCATTGGCAGTGTATTCTGAGGGCAAGTCAAAAACAAAGGGCCAATTCATATGCCCTTGTAATGAGTCAAGTTATCTTTAATAGCTTTCAGAATCAAGCTTCATTTCCCCATTGGGTGAAAATTTCCAAACCCATTCAACAGGGCCATAATTATAGGGGCCTTCCATAATTGTGCAGTTTTCATATTGAAAGATACATGGAAGACCATGTAAGTAGTATTGCTCATGAACAAATAAACCTGTTCCTGCCTTCCAGTACTCTGGTCATTGAATGCAAAGTCACAGGAATTATAACTGATAAACACTAAGCACTTATTTCAAACATTATTCTATTAATCAAGGCTATAAAATTACTTTAAACATTCTGACCTACCTGTATTTAGGTTCTGGCTGTTCTGCATTAATTCTCTGATACCACTCACTCTTGGGCACCTTCAGCATGGCATATCTGGCGGTCCTTTTGCTCCTTGGGTCAATGGCTACTAGCCACGGTGACTGAGGGGAACCTCCACATTCAGAGGCACTAATCCTCTGAATCTCAGAGTCAGGAGGCAACATCAGGCGAAGGCCTCGGCTATTGTTAGCCATCCAGAGGAACTGGTTGGCCACTGTGTGAGACAGGATGCTGGACTGGATGGACCATTGATCTGATCCAGCAGGGCTCTTCTTATGTTCTTATGAAGGCTTCCCAGCCAGTACTGCTATTACTCACTCACCCATTATTAGTCCCTTTCCATTTCTTCTGGGAAATGCCTGTTTTTCCATAAGCGAATGAGTGGATGTTCTCACATGTCCTGTAAACGTCTCACTAACTGCCAACGGGAGAATCTGTTCATTTTCTAAAAGCAGCTGCCACCAGACTGAGCAAGATACTCATGGAAATGGTGGCTTGGTGTATAGTAACGGAATACTCTGAACTGCTGGAAACATGCAGGAAATCAAATTTGTTTAGAAGCACTCTTTGGCCATTATTGTCTGTCGTGGCTACTGGTGGAAGGACACCTACTTCCTTTTTTAAAAGAGTGTGGATTAATTATGCATAGTCCCATTAAGAGGGTGATACATGAAGTGGATCATCAGCAACATTTCATTGACTAGGACTCTAGTTTTTGTTTTTTTTAAGACCTTTAAGAATTGGTGTACACTGCTAGATGTCATCATGCTAAAGGCAGGTATGTAACTATGTGTGGGCTATAAATTTGATATACAGGGTTGTTCTATATGAAAGTATATGGCAAAACCAAAATACTACTTTACTTATTAAGAAAATACCTGAATCCTCTAGCTCTGTCATGACTAAAACCACTGACTATGCAGCATCTTTAAATTGCAGGCTTTATGTCAACCTGTTCCTTAACTGAAATGAAAAGCATGAAACAATAAAGACAGAGAGCGCAGAGCTCCCTCAGATGGCACAAATTAGGACTAGAAGAAGAAACTGCACGGCAGCTCAGCAGTGCATTTATCAGTTGCACTTCTGATATATTTTGCTCAGAGGCAGTCTATAAATTAAACATAAAGTCTTCAAAATTGACTTGTTCTGAAGGTCCACATTGATCCTTCAAAGAGCAATTCAAGTCTGAAATGAATAACAGAGTTTATCATGAGAA
>NW_015171543.1:284681-291871 GCF_001447785.1 Gekko japonicus
CAACTACTCCAGGGTACATAAGTGGATGACTTCAGTGCTAGTTTTATGGGGTTGTCACTACATTTCTCAGAATGCATGACCCACACCTCAACAGTGGAATTAAATGGCTTTGCAGTGGGTATGCTCTTAGAGATACACATTTTAAATGCCCTGCAGTTTTAAACTGTTCATAATAAAAATCCTGGAATTGTGCAAAAGATGAGAAGAAATATGTGTGACATTCATTAACAAGAAGTTTCTTAGTAGTACGAGGTTAGAACAAGAGTGTCATGCAAACACTGTATCAGGAGGGGATAATGATTACAGCAGCTGACATGCTCAACACAGAGGCAGGTTTCAGTCAAATGAGCTGAATATAGGGGGTAAAACCTGTGTATACAGGCCATTATGCAGATGTGATGCCTAGCATGTGAAAATTTAATGGGGCTCAAGGCCACAGAGGGCAATTCACTGCCCCCACACACACATGTCCAGTGAAACATTGGCCTAGTGCTCACATGTGTTCGTCACATAAAGCATCAAACATACGTTGGTCAAAGGAAATACAAGTTGGAACTCAAGGATTGGAGAGGGGGAAAGGTACAAATAAAGGAAACTTTTTATTCCTCCTTTTCCTGTTCCACACAACAAATCAAATCATTGGGAACTCCACTGGACTCAGAGAAAAGTCCTTTTCAGATGTTTCATTTTGGGCCTCCAAGAGGTGCACACCGTTTCTTTACTTCCCTGTACAGTTTAACCATTGTAGAGGTTCCTAATGGTTGATGTAGTTCAATGAGAAAATCAGTTTCTGAGAGCAAGAACGTCCCTTGCTGGGGATCTTCTTGCAAAGGGTGGACAGCAATCTGCCAGAGATGCTCTCGCGCTGGAGGTCCTGCACTGAGCATAGTCGGACTAGATGGCCTATAAAGCCCCTTTTAGTTCTGTGATATTGGTTCCATTGAATCTTTCCCATTTCAGGGAAAGGACTTAGATGGGGCTTATTTCTAGTAAGCAAGGAGAATATGTCTGAAAAGGGAGATATCGTGTTGCCCTTTTTACAGGCTGCTGTGGTGCTTGTAAATCCAGCAGACTGTGTATAGTCAATGCATTGCTTTCTTTCTCCTTTTTCAGATGTTTGTGGCCCTTCTTTTCTGGTACCAGTTCTACTGTGGCTTTTCTGGGACTTCAATGATAGACCAGTGGTACCTGATCTTCTTTAACTTGTTATTCTCCTCCCTTCCTCAACTGATTTCTGGAGTGCTTGATAAAGACGTACCTGCAGATATATTAATTGCTGTGCCCCACCTCTACAAAAGTGGCCAGGACATGGAGGTACCAACTTGTCTTTACTGTAAATGTGTTCTCAGTCTGCAGTGTGAAGTTGGAACTAACCAAAGGACACTAAGAATTTTTTTTTACAATAAGCCATTTCCATTGTTATGCCTTTTTGAAAACTTCTGTCAGTAGACCAAGCACTATCTACTAGAAAGTTCTCTATTTAGAATGTTTGGTTACCTTTTCTAAAAACAGCTCTAAGAGCACAGGCAAGTGTCAAAACGGTAGAACAAACTGAGATCAGGGTCAGGATGTAATCCTAGCACTGTGTGGCATTCTGCCTTACTGAGGTCCCTCCTCTCCCTAAACCCCACCCTCCCTGGCTCCACCCTCAAATCTCCAGGTATTTCTGAACCCAGAGTTGGCGACCCTAATCCTAGGTCTGGGAGGTGGAAGATGGAGCATAAAGCCAAATAAAGAATTATGATACATACAAGCCAAACTACTACGACATCTTTAGGGATTTTGTTTGCCAAATTGCTAGACAATGGAAAGTCATTTATAATAATCGGAGAAGGCTCATTATTATGTAATGTCATTGGCCCCAGCTCTCCAGAGTTTAAAGTAGAGAAATGTCTGTCCCCCAAAACCTGGGCCCTGAGGGTCAAACGACATGTTCAGGTTTTTAACAAGTTGAATCGGGGGTCCCTGCGGCCACAGAGCAGCAGCAGGGAATGGCTTTTTTAAAAAATAAGGGAGAATCCAAACAGGCTCAGAATGCCACCACTGGGAGAGGAAGGTCTCCTGCTCCCCCCCCCTTCCCCAAGCAAAAACAGCACGGGGGGGATTTGTTTCCCTGTTTTCACTGTAGTACTTGGAGTATTCTGTGCACATAGAGTAGCAAAAATGGGGAAATAAGTTCCCTAAGTGCTTTTTCTGCACAGGGAACTCAGACCCAATTTCTTAAAAACCCTAAATGTGTAGTTTAGCCCTTAGATCCCTTAACCAGAGAAACCACAGATTGAGCCTGGAACATTCAGTATGCCAGGCACATGGATTTCCTTTGAGCCACAGCCCCTCTCTGAGAACTTGAGCTAAGCTCAAGAGTCTAGGTGTGGTTGTGGTCGAACCAGACTGGGAGGCAAGAGAAAGGAGAAGTATAGCTTCCTGGTTTCAGTTTAGTGGGAAGAAGGTGGTATCCGTACTGATTTTGGACTCTCATTCTGTGTTTCTCTATTTGCAGGAGTACCAGCCACATATGTTTTGGATGAACATGATTGACGCTCTCTATCAAAGCCTAGTTTGCTTTTTCATCCCTTACTTTGTAAGTTGTCAGCTGTAGTCAAGTTCAGAGCTGACATTTCCTTACTCTGTTCTCTGATAAGAGTGAAATGAGGGTCAGGTTTAGCAAATATACTTTGGGTGGGACTACAAATGAGAGGAATATGTCTTCCTCCCATGTGGAATGGCTGTCATGGGCCTGTGAAGTGCATATATAGACATCCGGAGATATCATAGATCTTGTTACAGATATGAGAAATGGGGCTAGTGCGAGGGGAGGGTGAGAATCACAATGCCAATTGGAGTGAAATCAGACATTCTGTCTGTCATACAGTGGGGCTTACAGGGTTATTTTTATGAACCGTGCAGAGCTTTCTGATATAAAATGTTGGGCAATGGTTCTGAATAATGTTTCAAAATGGAGATCTGGACAGGCTTTCTCTCAAGAACGGCAGGCATTTATGGCAGCTGGCTATGGCAGCTGGCTCGGAGAAATAGATGGTCTAGAGTGAAGTTGAATTAGGATTTCTGGTCGACTGGAGAGAACTTGATAATGCTGTGTACAAGACAATGTAAAGTTCCATATTTTCTTAAACCCTGTTTTAATGTTTTCAGACTTACTATGATTCAGATGTGGATATATTCTCCTGGGGAACCCCAATCACCACTGTAGCTCTCGTCACCATAATACTGCATTTGGCAATTGAAACCAAAACTTGGGTAAGTTGCCTGAATGAACACAGCATAGCAACCCGCTGTGTTTCGTATGGTTGTCTCACGCATTTTCCTTACTGTACTCCTTCAGTGTGTTTCTGTTGAGTCGGTTTTCTGAGCCATACCAAAAGAGATGGCTTGCGAATGTAGCATACATTATCTGTATATCTAATAGCCAAGATGCCCCCTCTGCTAATGATTTGCTTTCATTTGCCATGCAAGTGATCTAATGCTAGAGGATGTAGTCAGGCATTTTGTCAGAGAACATCCACTCTGTGTGCGTGCATGTGTGTGTGTGTAAAGATGCACTAGTACTAGGTAGATGGATTAAGAACATAAGAGAAGCTGGGGCTTCCGGTTAATGGTGACACGCAGGCAGACGCATCTCCTGGACCTCCCGGGGATGTAATCTGCTCACCAGCGTGTAGGAGGGGGTGTGACGGGTCGCGGCCCCCCTGGAGCCTTGGCAAAAGGCTCCTAGCCATGGGGCTTTTGAGGGGCGACCTCTTCACTGGCGCGATGCTGGAGAATTGAGGCGCTCCTCCGCCCTGATGGTCCTGCCACTGAGTGTCCGAATGGACTTAGAGACGCTGACCGGGACAAGCGTTGGAGGTCAAGCGAAATGAACGATGCCGAGAGTGGCCGAATGGCCAACAGTGAACTGTGAGTCAGGTTAAGCAAGCATGAGAATTTAAAAAGAAAGCTACCCCCCCTACAGAGCAACGAAAAGCGAGCGGGGGAGGGCCCCCTCCCAAACGCATGAACGAAAGCACAAAATAAAGAGGGGGGAGCGGAAGAATAAGCATCCAAATCTGTTTTAAGAGACTTACCAGTGCATGGTAAAGCATAAGGGCGAATTTCAGAGACTTTGGCAACTTTTAAAATAGTAAACAATCCATAAAGATGGCGGGGAAGAAAGCAGATAAAGACAAACTGTTGAAAACGAAACTAGTGGGTAGCCCTCGAGCAGAAGAGACTGCTGAGCTCTCCAAAATGCTGGCAGACTCCCTGCGCCCACTGCTGGACTATATGACCAATATCAAGCAACAGCCGTCAGCAATAAGTCAAAGTATGGCTTCTCAGCAGCTCCAATTGACTCAGTCTCTAAAAGTAATGGAGCAAACGGCTGAGAAGGTGAAGGAAGTAGATGCCAATACTAAAAGAGTTAAGAAAAAGGTGCAAAAGCTGGAGATGAAGCAAGCTGTGGAAGAATCACAACTTTTACAGCTGCAGATGGGTACCGGAATTAAAAGGAGAGAATCTGAAGCAATTATACTGAGTGAAGCATTAGTCCCAGTAACAGATTTGAAAGCAGAATATCTTTACAGCGAGATGGATGTGGTCTTCAGATCCTATTCCTCATACATCAAGAAAAATAATCTGCCTGGGGAGACAGTAGTCAGATTCTCGAAGAGACACATGAGAGACTCTATCTTGAAAGCAACTACTGGAACACCCTTGAGAATCGGGGACAACAACATCAGGATTTTAAAATATATCTCATTTGAGATAAGACAGAAGAGAAAGAAATATAAAGATTTAATCCTTTTTCTACAAATAAATTGCATCAGTTACAAATGGTTAATTCCTAAATGTTTCATTTTCAAACTCCATGACAAAAAAGGAAAGATTGACTCTGTTTTTAAAGCACATGAGTTCCTGAGAGTACAGCTGGGAGAACCAACGGAGGACAAGAAGAGGAAAGCAAATCAAATGACGAGTTGGGCATCATGTCTTCTGATGAGGACTCCTTCTGAAAAGGGGGCGGCCGCCCCCAAAAGTCCATATAAACTGAGGATGAGACGAGATAAGAAAAAATGATTTGTGTCTGGAAAATATATATTAACTATGGGATGCTCTTGGGTTTCATTAAACAGATAGATTGATGGGTAAAAAGATAAATGATTTAGCATAACCGACTACGTTCAAAGTAATACTAGCGATTAAGAATAACAACTATATAAGCTGTATGTTATGATCTCTTATTCTTGGGGTTTTAGTTACTAGTGGTTTGCTTTTCTTTCCCCCTAGTTGTAGTTTTCCCTCCCTAATTTTCGGTTACAGTTTGTACTATTTTGAAAAAAACAATAAAACACTCCCCCTCGGGGATCAAAAAAAAAAAGAACATAAGAGAAGCCAATGTTGGATCAGGCCAATGGCCCATCCAGTCGAACACTCTGTCACACAGTGGCCAAAAATACCAGGTCCACCAGTGGACCAAGGAAAGGAAAAGAGAGCAAGTGAACTTTTTTTTTGTTTTGATTTGATTTCAATTTTGGGCACAATTCCAAATGAAATGATTTTGTGAGATACTTGAGCGGTGAGGTCACAGGCACTGTCCAATAGGTGCTGGTGATAACAGGCGGCATATCCATAGAAAAACAGTATGTACGCCCGTTTTAATTAGGGAACAGTAATCTCAGTAGTTGCATCTTCTAGCTTGAGGATTGGGAAACAGGAATTCCTGTTGTGGGAGTTTTGGTTGAGTCAGCATCACCTGGCAGCTGTGAAGTTTTGGCAGGAAAAAAGGCCAGCATGGGGCCTTGGCAATCACCCCATGGTTAGCAAGGGCTTCTCCTTTCCTTCTGGCTAGAAAGCATTCTACTTTCCTATAGTCATGTATTTTCATATGTTCGCATTCCAAGAAGGCACCATAATGACAAAGTAATTTTGAGTGTGTTTCTTTTAGACTTGGCTACATTTGTCGTCTTGTGCCTTCAGCATTGGATTGTTCTTCACTGTGGCACTAATTTACAATGCATCTTGCCCAACATGCTATCCTCCATCCAATCCCTACTGGATTATGGAAAAGTTGATGGGAGATCCTATGTTTTATCTGACTTGTTTTGTTACACCTGCCGTTGCTCTGCTTCCCAGGTACGTTATCCTTGCTTGTGTCTGTTCATCAGTCAGCATGTGCAAATGTCAAACTAATCAAAATACAGCATAGTGTTTAAATGAATCCATGGTCTTATTTTGTAAACACTGGCCTTCAGGGCTTTTTTTGTAGCAAAAGCCCAGCAGGAACTCATTAGCATAATAGGCCCCACCCAACAGCATAAACTCACTAGCATATTAGGGCACACCCCTGACAGTGCAGCTCATTAGCATATTAGACCACACACCCCATGCTTTCCCTTGGCTTGCCTGGGCAAGCCCCCCCTTTCCCTTGGCTTGCCTGGGTGTCCGGCAGCTGTGGGGGAACCGGGCAAGCTAGCCCTTGGACAGGCCGGGGAAGGCACGGGGAGGTCTTCCAGGGCCCCCCTGGTCCACCCACCTTGGAGTCGCCGTGGGGGTCGCTCTCCAGGTCTTCCCTCTGTAGCCATGCATGCAGAGGTTTTGGCTGTAGTGGGCGTGGCCAACTCTGAAGCCAGCCGGAACTCCGTTTCTGTGCGTTCCTGCCCAAAAATAGCCCAGCTGGCCTTAACAAATACAGGAAATGAACATTAAATAAATCAGCACACTGTAGATTTTATCTGACCTTTAGGTAACATAGCAAAACACATGTAATTAGGTAGAAAGAGCCCTGTGCTGACGGTCATGCAAGCCCTATGAAGTAGGCTGGTTCTCCATGGGAGGGAGTGGGCCCCATTCCCTGGCATTCATTCTAACTTCTATAGTGAACCTTGATCTTGTGCAAATGTACATTTATAACCACCTCCAGACAATTTTAACAATATTTTAAAGCATTTGTACCCTACTTTTTCCCCCAAAAGGAACCCAAAACAGCTTACAGCCACACAAAAAAGGACTATACACACAAGCCAGTACACAAAACAACACCGACCCTGGACTGTGAACCATGGGCCAGGAGCCCTTTGACACTTGCGCTCCAGCTTACACCCAAGGGCCATGTCCAAGGTTTATAGGTATCTGAACAGGAAGGGGGGGAAATGGTCAGCAAGATGGTGCAGCTGTTAATGCTATTTCTCCACTCT
>NW_015171543.1:291953-299196 GCF_001447785.1 Gekko japonicus
TCTTTCCCTCTCTGCTTAATCAGCAGCCCACCTTTCCCAACCACGTGCAAGAACCTTATGCACATAGGGCTTAACACATTTAGAGTCCACTGGACTCTAAATGTGTTCTACTGCTTCAGACCAACACAGCTGACCACCTGGAACTATCTCCATAGGGCTTAAGAGCGATATTTGTCTAAATATCCAGACTTTAGGGCAGGGGGGTCTAGTGGTCATATCTCACTCCCCTTTATGCGCTGGTTCACATTTTTTAACGTCTGCATAGCATAGAAGTAAATATATGAGGAGGGCTTACCATTTAGCCTCCTGGCCACGTCCTCCGTACAATCAGGATTCCATTTGCACATTTGCCCTCTATTTTTCCAGGTCCACATATGCAAATGGCTTAGAATTCTGGCCATCCATTTCATATTGTTGCTTAACAACATTTTTTTTTCCTGGTCAGTAGCCCAGTTTTGCATTCTCAGTCAAAAGGGTTGCAACCATTCTTCCCTTAAAGTATCTTAGACAGAGTGTGCCAGTTAAGTAATGAGGGAAATTCTCTACATCCCCATTTCCACAAGCATGTAACATTTCCTCATGTGGGATTCTAGCAAAGAATTTTTCCTGCATTATTCAGGCAAGATGCAATCGATACACTTTGCTTTCAGAACATTTGTCTTTTAACAGTGACATTCCTCATTCTCTTTTATTACTTTTTTCTCTGTGGATATTTTTCCCTTCTCAGGTTTTTATACAGAACATTTCAGGGCACCCTTTTTCCAACCCAACTTCAGCTTGGACGCCAGTTGTCGAAGTTGCCACCAGAGGTGCGCAGTCAGTGTTTGGAAAGATGGAACACTAACAAGGACGCAGATCCCCATAAGTATCCAGGTGCTCATTATTCTTTAGAAAACCCTTATTTCATTGCTAATGACTCTTTAAATGCCTGCAGCCAAAACAGTACCACAAAATTATCTGATCATAAAAATGAAAAAACTCAGCAACTAAAGACAGAGACTACAACCGGTTTAAATATTTCCCCTCCTCTTTGTGGTGCTCAGTTATCTGAGGAGAATGGACAAGCTTCAGTAGCTGATAGTGAAGGAATATCTTCAAGTCTTCCGAAAAGGGCACACATCACATCAGAGCTGGGGTCAACAATGGCAGAGGAAACTTTCCAGTGGAACTCAGCAGTAGACCAATCAGATTTCAGCTTGTTGAACTGGATCGCATCAACTCCTTTATTTAAAGGCAGTGGAAGAGATGCACCATGGTCATCAAGCAGTTTACAGAATGTGAGGCAGGACAATACAGCTCTGGGTAGCTGCGGTTCTCCTCAGGATTTCAAAGTCTTGCCAGAGCAGAACTCAGCCTGTTTTCAGGAGCAAATCCAAAGGTCTGTAAAGGAAACAGTCTTGATACCTGAATCTTTGGAGTCAACTTTTTTATGATGTAAGACTTTAGCATTTTGTTTTATTTGCACACAAAAAAGAGTATAATGGTATTGCTCTAATTGTTTCTAGAGATGAAACAGGAAATCCAAGGTACATAAGAGTTATTTTAAGAGACATTTTAAGCACAGTGCGTTGAAAATAAGAGCTTTAAATGCAAAGAAAAGATACATTTATATATTTATTTTTCATCTCATTTTGTACAAAAATGCAATATGTGTATTTTTATTCGCTTCTCTTGTATTCTGTTATTGGCTTATTTTTCAAATCAATATTTCTGTATGATGTGAGAAATAAGCCATATGATTGTTGTTGGTTTAACTATCATGGCAAAACTAGTTCAAAATATTATTTTGACGACTCTTTATTGCAAAAGCTTGCATAGTACATCACCTGACAAAGAAAATGATCTTTATTTGGCGGGGGATGGGACGGTGGCTTCAAAACAAATTGCTAGGAAATCCTTCAGAAACATATGGCCTTGCCTTGTAAAATAATGTTAAATTGCCATAAAAATAAAAATCATGTTTTACAGATGGGACCTATTTTATATTTCCGCTATTGCTGTGTATGTGTTATGGGAAATCAATAACATAACCTTCATCCATGTTGCAAAGATGTTATCCTACATTGCATCAATAAAGGCGTAGTTCTGGCCCTGACCTGGATAGCCCAGGTAAGCCCAACTTTGTCAGATCTCAGAAGCTAAGCTGGGCCGACCCTGGCAAGTACTTGGATGGGAGACCTTTAAGAAATACTAGGGCCGGAGACCCAGAGGCAGGTTATCAAACCACCTCTCTGAAAATGTCCTGGCCCCACCAGGGGTCACCGGAAGCCACCATGACTTCCAGGCTCACAAGCACACACACATACAAGAGACAAATGGAATGAAGAGCTGTTAGAATATTCTAGTAAAGTTTTGGGAGGTCCTGGTCCATTAAAGCTGGTGTTGGTCCATTAAATATTCTCATTCATGCCACTAATGGCTAGCTCTTTAGATACCTCCATTCGCACCAACCTTCACTGCTCTAGTAGAATAGGTGAAATCCAAAGGAGGGGCCAGTGACATAGTCCCCACACCAGGATAGCTCAATCAACACCATCCAGATCAGTGGGCGAAGCAACACACTGTTGGCCTCGCCTATGCAATTTTCTCCATTCTAATTTTACCAATGTAGTATAGAATGGGGTGGAAGCAACACAGTGCATTTACAGAAAGGGCTATCTGAAAAACTTTCTTTGAGCTTCTATTGTGACCATGTGGATTATATTAATGCAAGAGGTAAACTAAACAGTATAAATAAATACATTCTACTATAGTTGATATAATGCAAGAGGTAACCAACAAGTGGACCCACCTGGAATGAAAGGTGGGGTATAAACTATAAATAAATACATTCTACTATAGTTGATCTGATTCAAACATCCATACTCATTGACTATAGCATACGGTGGAGTCTTGCATATGTGAGTGATCCATTACATATTCATCCACACAGTAGGAATAATCACATCACGCAATATCAACTCTGGGTCAGGCCACACATTGCAAAGTCCACATGCACATGCAGCTCTGTGCTGGGAACTCTTATTTCCAGACGTGCAAGCCCCAATTCAGCTTAGGAACATAGGAAGAAGAGGCTTCAGCTTTCCCTTCTATACATTTCCTCAGCCTGAAATGGCCCCAGAGCTTCTACTTGACCTTTTGCGGAAACCTATGTGTAACCATCATTACATGTAAGCTTCCCCAGCAAGGCAAATAGCAGCTCCCTGGGGGCTCTTGCAGGTCAGAAAGACTTTGCAAGAAGACAGCTAAAGCTCCTTCACCCCATTTGCCATGGTCCCAATTCAAGCTAGGGCCCGATTTGCCTATGAATTGAGTTCCCCACTCAGAACTTCATATAAATGTCCAATCCAAAGTCCTCCTGGCAGCCACGTGTTCACAACATGTATGTTGGACATGTGAATTGGTTCTTGTCACAACTTCTCTTTTTATTTGTGTGGTTATGATGTGTCTTTAACTTTCTTGTTGTTTTTCTCTCAGTCAAGGTATGTACATAAATGTCCAATTCAAAGTCCTCCTGGCAACCACGTGTTCACAAAATGGATGTTGGACATGTGAATTGGTCCTTGTCACAACTTCTCTTTTTATTTGTGTGGTTATGATGTGTCACTTTCTTCTTGTTGTTTTTCTCTCAGTCAAGGTATGTAACACTGCCACCAGGAATTTCATTCCAATCTTATTAATTAAACTTTCCCACAGTATTGTTCCCAAGCTCTAAGGCTCCTTTGTTGGACTTTGTGGTCCTCAGGATGAGACTCTAGTATTTAAATCGCACAGGACTCCAGGTTAACAATAAACAAAATAAAACTTTATTTGTACAAGAAGCGTATTGGTTTCAAGACATTTTGTAACTTGTCTGTTCAGTGAATAAAATAACTTCTGACTGAGATATCGCACTTGTTCACTTCACAAACACTCCTCACTCTCAAAATCCTCCTTTCTCTTCAGAATGTACTTTGGTCAAAGTCTTTAATTTATTTTCCTCAGTTTAATCTTTCTCTTTTTAACCCAGGTTTCATTCAGCTTCTGTCTCTTATACCTTTATAATACTATGACAATATTAGGAATTGACTCTCTCTAGCCTCTAATATGTCCTTTGAGGTATTCTGCTTCATTTTTAGAATCTTAAATGCCTTTCACAGCACTATATCTATATACTAATAGTGAAAGGCGCCCCCTGCGTGCAGATATCTAAATCCACACATCGGGGGCACCAGGGGGGCAGGGAGATTTTCCTGCACACTTGGGGCAGTCCCCAGGTGTGCACAAAAATCTGAAAAGGTTAAAAAAATATTGAGATATTTAAATCCCCCCAAAAGTAAAAGAGCGTCCCCTGCACATGCACAGGAAACACTTTGAGAACTGCCTCACCGCCACAGGAGGCGGGAGAAGGCTTGGCGGGCCGGCCTCACCGCCGCTGCTGCTGTGGAGGGAGAAAGGGGGAAGCTTGGCGGGCCAGCCGCCCTTGCCGCCACCGCTGCTGCTGGGGAGAGAGGAAGAGGGAAACTTGGCGGGCCGGCCGGCCTCGGTGCCGCTGCTGGGGAGGGGGGAAATATGGGGGATATTTAAATCCTCAAAAAAGTAAAAGCATTCCCTGCACATGCTGTCATGACAGGGCCAGTGGGGCAAGGCAGAGAGGGAAAGTTTATAGTCCAGTCCAAGAGTCAAGCCAGAAAGATCAAAAGAGTCCAAGCAAAAGTCCCAATCACACAAAGCCAAGCCATAGTCAAACGTTACCGATAGTCAAAGTCCAAACAAGCCAGTATCGAAGTCAGGAATCGTAGCCGAGGATCAAGAGCCAGAGGGGTCATCAAAATGTGAACTGGAGTCAGGAACCGGGAAGTCAGTCCGGAGCCAAACAGAGTCAGAGGTGCAGAGCTTCTGGTCCAATGGACAAGTTTGCCAGCACTGTTTGCTAGCATCCAGCGGTTTGTTCAAATAGCGCGCTGGGTCGTTATCTCATTAGCATGGCTTCGCGAAGTCCTTGATTCTGTTAGTAATCTGGGCTTAATGCACAGAGAATGCTCTGGCTGTTGGGGGGGAGGCTCGGCGGGCCCGATGGCTGGAAGCCCCTTGGGCCTCATTGCCAGTGTCCAGGGGGGAGCAGGAGAAGGCTCGGCAGGCCCACATGGCTTGCTGCCGGTGCGGGGGGCGGGGGAGAAAGATTAGTGGGCCCGGCAGCTGGGAGCCATGTGGACCTCGCCGCCAGTGTGGGGTGGGAGTGGTGGAGAAGGATTGGTGGGCCTGGCAGCTAGGAGCCATGCAGGCATCACTGTTGGTGCTGGGGGGGTTGGGGGGGAGAAGGATTGGTGGGCCCAGGCCTCACTGTCAGTGAGGGGGTGGGCGAGACAGCTCACCTGCAGCTGCTTCCTCCTCCTCCATGTGGAGCTCCTCCCCCCCCTGCGAATATCGCGGGTCCCCACTTCTTGTGGGATTTTAATCAGGACTGCTTTTTCAAGACTCTGTAGACTGCTGACTGTACCACACTGACTTTCTCCATACACCTCTTAGCTCTGCCCATACACTCTCAGTCACCAACCAATCATCTCACACACTCATCCCCCTCTTTCACTCTCTTTGCTCTTCTGAAACTTACCAACCATTTAAAGAAACACTTAAAACTTTAAATCATTACAGTCCTCAAATGCAATCTCTTTTTCAGTAGGGTCTGTTTGAACATTCAGCTCAACTAAGATTGATCAAACATTGGATTATCAAGTGAGGAAATATCCAGTTATATATAGGAAAACACAAACTAGCAAGGATTACACACTGGGGAAATCAAGGGAAAATACTTTTATAGGGGCTCATTTTGTCAGAAACCCACCCTGGGTCTGTGTGTACTTACATGTATATTGCACATAAAGTGTGTTCAGAACCCAGCCTCCCACATTACCAGTGGGAACGGCGCATCTCTTGTGTGTGCATGCATAAACATTCAATTGTGAATGAGTGATCTAGGATCACATGAGGAGTTGAATCACAATCTGCTTTCTTAAACAAGGAAAGCCATTATTGCTACAGATTAAGCTAGTCAAATCCAACAGAAATGGGGGGAAACACAGTGTGAAAAGAGTGCAGTAGAAAAGTCCCACTGTGTATATGCAACTGAGCAATAACAATATAATTAACGTGTACATAAATAATCTAAAAATTTATAAAACAGATCAGTCTTACTAGTATGATTTTTAATTATTTTATCTATGCTTATCAAGAAAGAGGAAAATTGTAACAAAGTGTGCTCACATATTAAAAAAAACTTATATAGGCTGCGATCACACGCACCTTTAGATCTGAATGCCTGATGGATCTAAAGGGCGCCATCAGACAGCAACATCTGGGAAGCATCTTGCAGTCGTCAGCAACCTGTGCTGCTCCGCTACAGAAACAAAGTTAAAAGACATCAGGGAAAGTCTAGTAGTAAATGGGTTCCAATGGGCCATGGATGGACTTTCCCCTGTCTGATCACGCAAGCACGCTCTCATGCCGTCAGGATGGTCTTCGCAGTATGCACATCATCACATACTCCATAGGGGGCCCTCAGTGCAGAGGTGCGATTCCTCATTTATGCAGATGGAAAATGGCCATTGCGTCTGATCACACAGTGACAGGCTGCACCCACAGCTACAAAGGGCTGTGTGATCTCCCAACTGCATGTAAAATTCCTCCGGAGGAGATAGCCTCACTTCCCCTCCACTCCAACTGGCGCATATGACTGCAGCCATTGGCCCCGGCCACATGGGCCGGATATTGCGGGGGGAGGCGTGGCTAATTGCCCCGGAGGAAACTAACACGTGGCCGCCCGAGCACATGTCGAGGTCCCGTGGTTAGGGGGGAGATGCCAACCAGACGGGTATCCTGCAGCGCGGCACAGAAGCCGTGCCGCACGATCGCACTAGCAATCGCTCTTTGTGCACATGCGCTGTTGGGCGCTGTTGCACAACCTGCGCAGACTTGGGAGACAAAAAAACCCCTTGTGTGCAACGAACAGCAGCGGGCGCCGGATGCCACGTAAGTCCACCAGAAACGCGATCAGACGCCCACCCTTGCCCCGCGGTTTCCAGAAACTAGTACCTCGAAGGTACTAGTTTTTTACTCCGCATCTTCGGCGGGAAGCCTCGGGTTAGCCACGGGAGCTCTACGCTTCCCAGATGTTGCGGTGTGATCACGCCCGGAAAATCCACCTACCATCTGTATCGTCAGCGGGGCAAATGCTCCATGTGACCGCAGCCTTAGAAAACCTTAT
>NW_015171543.1:299354-320264 GCF_001447785.1 Gekko japonicus
CCAACTGGCACATATGACTGCAGCCATTGGCCCCGGTCACATGGGCCGGATATTGCGGGGGGAGGCGTGGCTAATTGCCCCGGAGGAAACTAACACGCGGCCGCCCGAGCACATGTCCCGGTCAAGGTCCCGTGGTTAGGGGGAAGATGCTGACCAGACGGGTATCCTGCAGCGCGGCACAGAAGCCGCACTGCACGATCGCGCTACCAATCAGTCTTTGTGCACATGCGCTGTTGGGCGCTGTTGCGCAACCTGCGGAGACTTGGGAGACAAAAAAACCCCTTGTGTGCGACGAACAGCGGCGGGCACCGGATGCCACGTAAGTCCACCAGAAACGTGATCAGACGCCCGCCCTTGCCCCGTGGTTTCCAGAAACTAGTACCTCGGAGGTACTAGTTTTTTACTCCGCATCTTCGGCGGGAAGCCTCGGGTTAGCCACGGGAGCTCTACGCTTCCCAGATGTTGCGGTGTGATCACGCCCGGAAAATCCACCTACCATCTGTATCGTCAGCGGGGCAAATGCTCCATGTGACCGCAGCCTTAGAAAACCTTATACACACCACACCTAAGTACAATAAATAATGTTGAACATACATTATATAGACAATTTAAGCTTATCCAACAAAGATGATACACATACTACTGAAGGGCGGCTCAGTCACTGAGAGGAACTAAAATATTTTTGGCAGGAACATTCTGCCTGGGTGTTGGGAAAGAGGTCTGTCATAGAAGTCAAAGCTCCCTTTCCCTTCTTTTTCTTCCATTTTTAGTCTTTTGGGATCCCTTGATTTAACCATGATTTGCAGTTCTAATTTTCTTCAGTTGAAAATCTATTAAGTTAACTGCAATGCCTGCTCTTCAAGACACTATTGAAAACATTGTGCTGATGTGCAGTAAGCAGTGGAGATTTTAGCTTAATTAAAAATAATTCCATCAGCCTCCAGAACTCTTATGTGAGACGGATTAAGGTTTTGTGATTCTTGGTGACCATCAATACATTTTAAGGGCACAGCAGCAAACATACTTCCTTGGCTAAGTGTCAGTGAATTCCCAATGAATTTACATAGGTTATGGCTGTTGTAACCAAGTGAAATAAAAACTGGACTTAGACCAAAAATATTTGTAACTATTCTTAACCCACGTGTTAATACATAGAGAGAGGTTTTGAAAGTATCTTCTAGTTTGGAATGTTCACAATAAGGGACATGATTTGTGTTCTTTTTGGAAGATCATCAAGTAACAGGAAACACTCATTCTTTGGAATATTTAATATACAGAAGAAGGAAGAAGTCCCTGCTGTTTAGAATGGTCAGTCTGAACCTCAGTGTTTTTGGAAACATTCAGAGTGTTACTGAATCCTGGCCAACAAAATAAAAATTGGAACTGGGCTATGTAAAAAAAAATCTAGGTAATTGTTTCTTACCAAAATATCCAGAATGAGATCACTTTCCACTTTAATTATTTATTTATTCCTCTAATTTGTACCCTGCCCTCCCCACCAAGGCAGGTTCAGGGCGGCTTACGGACAATATGTTAAAACAGTTAAAACACCATATTTAAATAAAATCACAAACAATACAGAATAAAACATATCATAAAGGGCTAGTATAATTCATAGCCGTTGGTGGCGTTCACAGCATCCATGTGATCAACTACCACTGGGTTTTGTCAGGCTATTGATCCTATTTTGAGTTGGTGTTGGTATTAGGGCCGGGGCCTGGTTGTTGGGAGGGTGGCCCCCTAATCGAAAGCCTGGCGGAAGAGCTCCGTTTTACAGGCCCTGCGGAACTGTAAAAGGTCCCGCAGGGCCCTGATACCCTCTGAGAGATCATTCCACCAGGCCGGGGCCGCCACTGAGAAGGCCCTGGCCCTTGTCACAGCTAGTCTGACTTATTTTGAGCCTGGAAGGGCCAGACGGTTTTGGGACCCTGATCTTAGTGCCCACTGGGGAACATGTGGGGAAAGGCGGTCCCTTAGGTAGATAGGTCCCTGACCATATTGGGGAGTAAACCTAGCAAGTGTATCACAGAAGTTCCCTTAGGATTGCAACTTCATTTAGATAAGCCAAATTCTTCTCAATCTTCACAGCTTCTGAAGGCAAAAATCAGATTTTCGTTATGTGGATTAATAATAAGGGACACAGATTCTCCAAGTATGTATTGCCCCTATAAATGTATTTATTTTATTTATATTTCGCCTTTCACCCCAATGTGGACCCAACAATCATTTACCTCTCCTCCCTTTTATTCTCTCAACAACCCTGTGATTAGGCTGAGAGTATGTGACTGGCCCAAGGTCACCCAGCAAGCTTCCATGACACAAGTGGGGATTCAAACCTGGATTTCCCAGATCGTAGTCCAACACTTTAAACCACTATACCACACTGGTCCTAGGACGAGGGATCAGGGCTTCCAGTACGTTTCAACCGTGGCAGTTTTTAAAATGGAAGTACTGATTTTAGGACTCAACATCAAAACCTTCTCATTTTGATGTTAAAAAGCATGTAATATAGCAAACCAACAGCACAAAGGTTAAAATAGCCACAAGTAAGCTTTCAAAGGAGAAGCTCTTGTCCAAGTCCTTTGGCCCCTGAAATAAGGACTACTCTTGAAACATACATGTTTCCTTAAAAAAACATTTTATAGGGAAGGTGTAACCTCAGGCACCTGAAAGCCTAGACTGATTATATGCGCTTCATCCCCCAGTTTGGCTTTAAAAAAAAAAAAAAACTTGCTATTGCACCATCTAAAATTATCTTCAAGTATTGTAAATGTAAAGATTACTTTGTACTTCGCCTGCTCTCAGTTTTACAGATACAGATGGGGGAAAGACAAAGACAGCACTTTGATATTTTTAAAGACTCTGCCTTTATTACATTGCTGATATTTAATAATTAGGACATGAAACAGGCATATTTTTTATTTAACATTACTTACTTTTAGAAGCCACTCAAGATCTAGAAGCAGAAAACACAGGCAGAGCTACCAAAAGCTGCTGCAAGTCCTCAGGTAAGGCAAACTCAAAATACCTCTCGCTTCCCATACCTGTCAGTTACAGCCATGAGCTCCCTCACTGGCCAACTCTGATTTGGGGAATTCATGGAGATTCGGGGCTGGTGACTGTGAAGCACAGAGTCTAGGGAGGGGAAAGAGCTCAGCGGAAATCTGCTGCCATAGAGTCTGAAGTCGCCATGTCCTCCCCGGAAATGGATCTTAATTTTGTGGTTATGTTGAAAAGTTTTGCTTAAAATACTTAAAATGCAACATAGGTTAATACGGAGAAGATAGAAGAACTGAAGAGACAGAAGAAAGAAAGAAAATGCTCTTATTGTAGATTATTAAAGCAATTAAAATGTATATGTACATCTATCAAAAAACCAAAAGAAGAAATTGTGATGTAAGAAGTTTGTATATATTACTAGCTAAAATTGTAATCTTTATTTGTAATTCAGTTCTTCAATAAAACAAAATTAAAAAAAAAGAGAGAAATCCCTGGGTATAATACCCTTTTCCATTTCCTCCATACCATAAGGCTATGGAGGGTTGAAAGTGAGTTCAACTTTAATTTATAAGAAAAAGCATTATCATATAATAAATGAAATCCCCCCATGTCTTTAAAATTAAATCTCTCTACTTCTAGCCAACCTATTTCCTTGACGGACAAACGGGATTAAATGTCTCAATATGCATCATAATAGAGATATTTGGAATACCCCACCTTCTTTTTCAAATACAATGATAACTTGGGAGTTTTGCCATTCTTGGGTTTTTTAGAGTTAAAAATAAATTGGTCTAATTTTAATTGCCAGTTTGTCAAAATCTTATCTGAGATATGAAGAGGTAACACATAAAATAGAAAAGATAATTTTGAAAGAACAGACATTTTAATCATTGCAACAGTCACAGCTGTTTTCTGCTTTGCCCATCTAATCAGATCCATTTTTATCTGCCTCCATGTATTGTTTTATAGTTATATTGATACATTTCATTTAGGTTTTTGGGGATGGATGTTCCAAGGTATCTAAGACTTTTATATACTAATGCGATATTTCAAGTATGAGAGGCTTTCAATTGAACTGTAGGGGGAATACTACAACATAGCATATTATATTTTGTAAAGTTTACCCTGAGGCCAGAAATTCGATTGAATTTTAAAGGTTTTTCCTTTAAAGGTTGTATAGCTTCTGTCAAATTTATAAGAGATAACACCATATCATCTGTGTACATCATTAACAGATGTTTTTTCTCCACATTTAATTCCTCTAATATTTTGATTAGATCTTAATTTATTAGCTAAAGGCTCAAAAACTAGAATGAAAGAGGACCACAATTAATATTTATTAGGCCAGAAACATAATTATTTACTATTATGCTAGCAGTATATGGTGAATAAATAGCTAAAATGGCACTATTAAATTTATTTCCAAATCCACAAAAGTGTAATACCTTTTTAAAATAATCCCAATTAACTGAATCAAAGGCTTTATAAAGGTATTATGAATTTGAAGGGAAGCATTCTAAACTATTAGCAAACAAAATCAAGATAGCCCAGCAAAGGAAATTGATCATGGCTGTTAAAAATTCAAAGGGGGAAATAATTAATAAACCAAAAATATTTTGGATTCCTTTGTGGAGTTTTATAATAATTATAGAGGAAATCAGATTCAATCTTCAGTGATTAATGAATATTGCCTCTCAATGGGTATTCCCCTGTTGGACCCTAGGTTTAGGAATATGAGTATAACCTTAGAAGAGATTCATGCAGCAATTAACTCATTAAAAACAGGCTCTGCACCTGGTTTAGATGGGTTCACATCAGAGTTTTACAAGCATCATAAAGATATTTTGGCCCGCTATCTTCTTCCTCTATTTAAAGAGATCACGGAGGGTTCCCCATTGCCTCTTTCTTGGTTGGAAGCTAAATTAATTTTAACCCTAAATCAAATAAAGATCCCAAATCTAGGGGATCCTGTTGCCCAATTTCATTGATGAACACAGACTATAAAAAGTTTACTAAGATATTCGCTTCCAGATTGAGAGCTTGTATTCCACTTGAGCTGCGGTGGTTCAAGTGGTTAAGACGCTGAACTGCAGGCTGTGACTTCTGTCTTTCTACGCTGTACAGTCCTGTAGACAACATGATTAACTACTTGTGTGTGAAATCCTGCCTTAGTGGAAACCAGCCACAAAACTCCCACTGACTTCAGCAATGCTATATTTTCATTCACTTGCTTTATGTCTGTGCCATTAACAAGAAAACTACAAAGCAATTACAAAACTTGGCAGGTAATTGATCTTAAAATCCATGTGATGGCAACAGGAATTTAAAAACTGGATGGTACACTTTGCCTTGGACCTGGGGGGCAAAGAGAGCATCCACCGTGTGAATGTCACCATTTGAGGGGAACACAGAAGTCCCACAGAATATAGTACAGGATACACAAAGTTCCTGAAAATCCCAGATTTTTTTTTTAAAGAGATCAGGCTTCTAGCCTATGTTGCAGAAATATGTTTGAATGCATTTCAGAAATGCCAGTGGAACAGCATTGCCTAGTGGTTAGAATGTCAGATGAGGATCATGAAGATTCAGGTTTGAATCCCCATTCTGCCATGGAAAGTCACTCAGGGACCTTAGCCCCGTGGGTCTCTCTCAGCCTCACAGGAAGGTTGTTCTGAGGATAAAATAGAGGAGGAGAGAACAACGTCGTAAGCTGCTTTGGGTTCCCATTGAGGAGATAAGCAGGGTCTAAGTATCTAAATAAATTAATGCAAAAAAATCTTGTTGAGGTGGCAAGACCACCAGGGGCAGGACTAGGGATGCCAGTCTTCAGGTGGGACCAGGGGATTCCCCTAGAATTATAGCTCATCTCTAGACTACAGAGATCAGTTCCCCAGGAGAAAATTAGAGGGTGGACTTGTGCCCCACTGAGGTCTTGGTTCTCCACAGTCTCAACTCCCAAATTCCCAGGACTTTCCCAGCCTGGAGCTGGCAATCCTGAACCCCCTGCTGCGCCGGTGGCTGGGGGACCTGGCAACCCTATGCAGAACTTGTCCTTCCCCATGACGACTAACCTAGAATAAGCTATACAAAATGTTTATTTAGATAGCTAGTTGATTGTCAACTGACGTTTCTAACCGAGCACCCGTCAATTATCAGTAAAAAAACTGAATGGTGCAATCATAGAAAATGTGAAAAAATGGATAGTGCAGTCCTAAAAACGTGAAACAACTCTAAAAAGTAACTCAGCATTTAAGCCTAAAGGTAGCAAGAATCCATTTCTTTCAAAGGCCTTCTGGGCTAGTTTGCAAACTGATGGACAGCCAGCAGAGAGGAAGCCAATTGTACCTCCTGGAGGATAGAGTTCCAGGGCTTAGTGGCAACAACTGAATGGGATGTCTCTGTGGGGCCCCGTTAGCTATATTATTTGTTTGGTTGTTTATTATTAGCACGATTCTTAACCAGCCTGCCTGCCTGCCCACCCCTATAGGGCCACCAAGGCAGCTAGCAAATTAAAATATCACCATAAAAGCCATTAGAACCAACATACAAGTAAAGCATTAAAAGAAGTTAAAACCAACACTTAAAATAAGTACAATTTAAAAAACAACAACAAAACAGTTTAAACACTGGGGAGGAAGGAGAGATCACTGAGGGAATGCCAAGCGAAACAAAAAAAAGTCTCCACCCGCTGGTGGAAGACAGCAACAGAAGGCAACAGGCAAACCTCCTTGGGGAGAGAGTTGCAGAGTTTTGGTGCCCCTGCTGAGAAGGCCCTCTCTCCCAAGTAGCTACCCATCTAATCTCAGAAGGCGGGGGCGCCCAAAGCAGGCCCTCTGAAGATGACCGCAGTGGTCGGGTAGGAGCTGCACTAGAGCACAGTAGGCTTGCCAAGTCCCCCCGGGGGGGCGGGGAAACCCCCGCCCCAGAGGCACATTCCCCGCTGCTGGCGGATCGGGCCCCAGGGGGAACCCCACCCCCAAAGTACGTTACATGCACATCACCCAGAAGTGATGCGACCATGCCAAGAATGCTGGGGGCGGGGCCACGGTCATCTGAGGGAAAACTCGGGGTGACGTGGTTGCCGCGCACGCGCACACTCCGGCAAACAGCTGGGAGTCCCCCGCTCCAGCTAAAGGTAAGACTTGGCAACCCTAGAGTACAGCAAGGAGCATCTGCTTCTGTTGACTATAGACTCATAAGCAAAATGGCACACACTTGAAGGCGGTCCATAACTGACTGAGTCACTGCTCACTTTTTCAGATGGTAACTGAAGAAGTGAGCTGTGACTCATGAAACCTCTGACCCTGCCACAAATTTTGTTAGTCTTTAAGGTGCTACTGGACTCTTGCTCTTTTCTACTGCTACAAACAGGCTAACACAGCTACTCATCTTGATCCATAACCAACTGTAGCTGCATAAACCAGACAATCAAGCTGATACTCCTGACCTCAGCAGGGCCAGGTCTTTCCTGTTCTTTCCAGCTGTTCAGGAACCCTCTAGATGCTGGCCATTCACTTATCACCACATGTCCAAAAACCTGAGAAACGTTCAAATTCAGAGAAAAACATGTCAGCCCTGATTAATCATCCCTCTATGCTTAGATCTTCTGGTATACACGATTTTGGACTTGCTAAAGTTTATGTTCAAGAGATCATTAGGATATTACAATGCAAGAGCCCTCAGTGTAGGCCTGAAATCTATGTTGGTATAAAAGAGCAGTACTGTATAATCTGCATAAAGGAAAATTAAAAGCAATCTAGACTACAATTTGGGGGGGAGTGAAAGCTGGGGTCAGATAAACTTTAAACCATTGAGTTTATATAAAAATTGTATAAAGTGAGTGCCAGAAAAAAACTTGTTTGATACCATTGTAAGAAGGAACACAAGCCAATAGATGCCCAAATGTGTCAACCTTAAGTCTCAGTCAAAGCAATGGGGGAAATAATTAAAATCTTATTAATTTAAGTTCTGTTAATGGAACATAAGTTTGTAGATTGGTACCACAGTAGTTTAGATAGATTTCCATCTGGTACTGTTACAAAAACATACTGGGGGGAATCACTCAACTCTTCTAAGCACCACAAAACATAAATCATCATACACATGCTATGCATGAGTGCATAACTACAGAGTCCATTTTTCTTTTAATAAAAAGGTAACACAGGTAAGTGTTCTACAGCATTCATGCATAGATGGGAACAGGCGTATTTCCTGCAGACTTTTTACAACTCTCGTACAGGAGTACTTGATAGGTTTCCCTACTGGCCTCCACTGATATACTTGTTTACACCTCTGTAAAATGGTTGACAAATTGTGTTATTCTCACTTGGCAGGACTTTAAGCCTACATTACATTGGTGTACACCAGGAACAAGACAGTGGAGACTGAAGCTCATTACTTATTTAGCTTGTAAATGAAAAATTGCCAGCTCTTGAAGTAGAAGGCAGTGTAGCTTTTTAATGCATTTTAGGTCAGGGCCCTGTTAGTTTTTTGCTTCTTTTTAGGACATTGAGCTCGCTGGTTGTTTTCCACTTGCCCTTTGGACTACCTCATTCAACTCCCCGTATCATGGTAATGTGAACTCCCCCCTAGGACCTACCAGAGAAACCAGAGAGGTTTCTCTAACAAAGTTGCAGCAATACATTTAATTTAGTTATGTTCGTATTTCTTTGGGCCCTAGACTTCCAAGTTTTCTCCTACGCTCATTCTTTAATATTGAGTGGGAATATGGGCTTTCCGTTCCTTTCCTCCTATTGGCCATGAAGGATCCATAAAGAAACTTTGTGGTGCCTTTTATTTCAACATACTTTCAAAGCTTTGAGAATGAGAAGAAGAAGAGATTGGATTTATACCCCGCCCTTCACTTGGAGTCTCAGAGCGGCTTACAAACTCCTTTCCCTTCCCCTCCCCACAACAGATGCCCTGTGAGGTAGGTGGGGCTGAGAGAGCTCTAAGAGAACTGCTCTGCACTTGACTGCACTTGGCTCTGAGAGAAAGCTATGCACTTGGCTGTCTCTTATGGAAAGCAAGGGAATTGAAACTGCTTATCTTGATTGTGCACAGAGTAAAATGTCCTCTACTATCTTCAGCTGATACAGTTTGTAGCAACTTTGCTTGGATGGCTTCCTGCACATACAACTTTAGGGTATTTCAGGTCAACATAATTGGAATGACAAGCTATGTTAGAATATAAATAAAAGAACAAGGAGCAGCCAGATGAGTTCATACATGCACTTTTAGCATCTGTTTTCTCTCTGCTCAGCTCTTTGTATCATGCAAGGGACTATGTGCCCAGCAGGATATCACTGCTATTGGAAGCAACATGCTTAGGTTCACAGCATCAGCAAACCCCCGCTTTTTGACGGTGTGCTGTGCAGGAAAATGTTGGTAAATATAGCCATGGTATCTTACTGCACACATGCACTTCTCAAATTCAGTTTGAAGAAAAAGCCCCAAAGTGCACAGGCAGAGCTATCCTCTGGCCTGATCCAACATTTTGACCCAGGTCAGCCATCATTATTGGGGCAGGAAAAGTTTTCTGCTACTCCCCCCTACTTAAATTCAGCAATCAGAATGAACATTAACTAGACTATTTATGCAATAAGTGCTGCTTTATACACGCAAGGTCACTGCAACTAATGCAACCTCGTGAAATGAGTCAGGGAGGGCTTATGGGTTCAGTGGCACAGAACATACATACATTGCGATATGCAGACAGTCACAGGTCCAATATCACTTTTTAAATATAATTCTTTATAACTTTTCAACTATAGCCTTACAAAACATTCACAGATTTCACATATTGATTACATAGTTCGTTCATGCAGAAAAAGTATAGCCATAACCTTGACATTAATAAACAGAAAAAGTAATGAAGATATGCAGAAACAGTGTATAACCATAACCATGACCTTAATAAACAGAAAAAGTAACGAAAATCGTGTTGCATTTTTTACATTAATAAAAAAAAGAGGAGTATATTTCTTAGGCAAAATATTGTCTTCTGATTCAAACTTGCTGATATAGTCAAAAAAGGGGAACCATTTTTCCATAAAATCAGATTGATACAAAGGGTTGTCTACAATTGCTAACCGAGCTGCTATCTTATCCATTACTATATGATCCCAAATTTTATGGAACCATTGTTTAATATTGGAATATTGTCTGATTTCCAGTCCTGGGCAAGTAAAGTCTTTGCAGCTGCTAACAAAAAAGATATAAGATCATTTCTCAATTTAGGTATGGAGCTATTAGTCCAAAGGTTAAGTAGGATAGGTTCAGGAAAGCTCAGTAGTAAGTAGTTGGTACTATTTTTTATAGATCCAAAAAAAAAAAATTCCAAAAGATTTGAACCCCGGGGCAAGACCACCAACAGTGATTGAAAGTGCCTCTGTGGCCACATCTTTTCCAAAATCTAGAGTCTTCGATAGCCTTAACATCACTTAAAGGACTTCAGGTAACAGGTGTGGGGAAAGCCTTTTCTCTTCTTGAGACTCTGGAGATCCACTGCAATTCAGAGTAAGCTAGATGGAACAGTGGTCTGATTCTGTAAGGCAGCTTCATGTGTTCATATGACTTATGAACATGAATGAGTCACCAGAGACAGGACTGCCATACCATTTCACTAGGCTCACCATCTACCCACCCACAGCAACTAAACCCCCACCCTCAGCCCCAATCCCCCACCCTCAAAAAACTGCAAAGCAGGAGGAAAAAATGGCAGGAAAACAGGCACCATAGTCATGCTGTAGGACTTTCCCCATGTCTCTATGGTAAAGAGGGGGAATTCCTAGATCATCCCCTGGAAGTGACATCATATCATCCCCAAACTTGATTCTCCATAGGCAGCCCCCACAAAAATCACTCAGCATTTGCTGAGGCACTGCAGGTAACACTGCATTTCACATTACTTCAAACAATGGCCTTCAGAGTCAATTCACACATTCAGCCAAGTCCCCAAAAGACTTTCACAGTGATCAGAGTGTTTTGTACTCTCGGTTTATTAATTTTCAGCTTTCTGAGTCATGGGGTTGCCCTCTAACAGCTATTGTACCCTAATGAGTGAGTTGATCACTCTCCAAGCTTTTGTTTCCAAAGAAATGCTTTAGGAGCACTTTGCTGTAAGATGGTTAGATGTTAGATGTAGCCCCTGATTGTGTAAAAATCAGGGGTTGGAAGCTAGTTACCCTGGCATGACTGAGCATGCAAGCGAGTCATTGCTTTATACCTTTCCGCATCTTCTTTGGCATGGAGATGTAAATTCTGTGTTCGTGTATTTAAACAGCCCTCTAGACACTATGCCACAAATAAAAGGGCGGGAAAGATTCATGGGATGGCTGCACAGTATAGATGTTTTGTTTGTACAAAAATGATAAGAAATAAAGTTCTGAAACAGTCACTCAGAACAGTCAACAAGCTCCCCCTGCTGTTCATTTTTCAACTGTTCAGGAATTTCACATGCAGTGATTCTTTGCAATGACTGGCCAGAATAAAATGTCAGTGCTATTTGGTCAACCCTTGGACAAATATTTTGTTTAGAACCACAGCATCTGTGTAAAGTGTTATGAAACCACTCCTGGTTCAGAAGGCTGCAGATCATATATTACAATGCAGCAAGCCCTGGCGAAGACAGTACACGTCTGCTTAAAGCATTTCCCCAGTTTCAATTGTATGAGCACAGTTTAAAGTGGTTGGTGCTGACCTCTAAAGATCTAAATGGTCTGGAGTTACAATACTTGGATGGCTGTCCATCTATTCCTATAGGAACCTGCATGGGGGTTGCCAGCTTTGGGTTGGGAAATTCCTGGAGATTTGGAGGCAGAGTTTGTGAAGGGTGGAGTGTAGGGAGGAAGTTCAGCAAGGATGCACAGCCTATGACCCCTTTTCATCCACAGAACCTGGGCAACAGTAAGGAGATTTGTGTCTTTGAACCAGCCCCATAGCTAGATGATTTTTGGTGGTGGGGGGGGACTGGATGGAGGGAGGGGGCACTGACTGGACGAGGGGTGGGGGAGAGAAAAGGGGGCGTGGCAGGAAGAGGCAAGCTGGTGCGTGCGCACATTGGGGCTCCTGTCCCCCTCTCCAAACAGTACAGCTTCAGAATAATCTCACAGGGAGGCTGCCCCCAAGTGATTTCTGGGGGACGAAAACTACAAGATTAGAGCTTGCTCAGAAGCACAGCACCAAGGCTGATCTTGAGCAGCAAAACCACTATTCAGGACCAAGACTCTGACCTTTTCCACCCTTTCTTTTCCTGACTGTTTCAGTTTTTGATGTTGCCCCTTTAAAAGTCGACCAGCCCAGGCCCTTGCAATCGATCTCCAGAGTCTCAAGAAGAGAAAAAGCTCTTCTTCCCACCCTCTACATGAAAGTAGTTGGGCCTGCTGTTGTCAGTACTGCTAATGGGCCTTATCTTTACAGGGGTTCCTTCCCGGTACTCTTGCCCGGCTTGGCTATGGCACCTCAGCCTCCTCCTCCTCCCCCACCTCCCATGCCCCTCCAGTCAATGGTCTGCTGAGGTTCATGGGAGATGCGGGAGCATCTTAAAACTGGAGGCTTCGACAACGTCATCTGTGATGGGAGTGTGGAGAGGCTGACTCTCACGTTGCCTTTGCCTGCCTTTGCCTGCTTGGTGGCTGGAGCTATAACAACGTCATCTGCTGGGTGTGATGGGAGTGTGGAGAGGCCGACTCTCATGTTGCCTTTGCCTGCTTGGTGGCTGGAGCTATGGGGAGGGAAAGCACTTCCACCACACTAATGGCACCGGCTGCGTGTTGCGCTCCACTGGTGGCAGCATGACAGGCAGGGAGGGACTGGGAGGGGAAGTGGCCTCTTCCCATCCAGGCGCAGTGGGGGCATTGAAAATTTGGGAGGGGGCATTGCCCCATATGCCCCGCGCTAGCTATAGCCCTGCTTTGAACATGTACAAAAGCCCATCAGCAATGACAAAGTAATAACAAACGAGTTTCCATCACTCTGGAAATCATGAAAAATATTTCCCAGGTCCAGCAGCCAGCCGTGCTTGTGGCCTGACACCTTCTAGCATTACAAGCTTTTCAGCTGCAGAAATGATAGTTTATTTCCCTCTTCAGATATGATTTATGGCCTCTGTTCTTGACTGTGCAGTTGTTAGAGGGTTTGAGGACCTTCATACTGTGACCGTCACCAGATCTTGCTGGGTTTCAGCCTGCTGTTGCTGGCAATGTTATTATAACAAAAGGTCTCAGAGTCCAGATTGCATCTAACTTGAAAATAGTTATCTCCAAAATACCAGTCAATACACATATGAAAAGCATCATTATCTAGATTAATAGATCTGAGCCTCACAGACTGCTCACTCTCTCATGGAAGTATTGAAATTGTTGTGGCTGATACTTATATAGTCTGTTGTTCTTTAAGTACTAGGAACACCTTTAAAAAGAGCATTTGTACTCTCAGAGTAACTGAAGCCATTTCCAGGACAGAATATTGGTCTGTGAGAGTTCCTTGAATCAGGTTTAACGGAATTTCCAGGACAAGCCAGGAATGGAGGCCTGAGACTCTTAAATATGTACCAACATTGTCAGTGTATTTGTGCCCACAGGGTTAATATGAATGCCACGCCTCACAATCATAATCCATCGCAGGGATAGGTGGGGACAGCCAACAGCTTATTATTATACTCTCTTTTAGGAAATTAGAGCTCCCCCTCAGAAGACTCTGTGATGACTCACAAGCTCCCGGGATGCCATTTTCATTTAACCAAGAGAGAGCTTAAATCTGCTTTCTCAGCTATCGGTGCCAATCCCTGAACATTTGCTCTACATAAAGGAGTGAGAAGAAAGAACTTCTCTCACTTCTTCACATTTCTCATGCCTAGCTGAGTAAATTTATCTCTGCACTCATCAAAGTTGCTAGGCAGCCCCGGCTATTTTATCACTTTTCGTTTTGTGTTTTATGTGGCCTTTAATTATTGCACTTTACCTCCCAATACATTTAAGAAAAGTAAATAACCATTAAGAAGATGTTTAATTTAAAATTGCTTCTGTGTGGGAATCATTCCAGTCCTAAAGTAGCCTCCAGTTACTTACCACAACATGCAAGTTTGTTCCACGAGTCCTGCGCGGTTAGTATGCCAGGCCTCTGCAATTGCTCATCGGGGTCTCACCGCAGGTCAGACATGGGCAGGCAGCAAGGAAGTCTTCTCTTACTGCTGCATTTCCAGTTTGTAATGTGACTTCTGCGTCTTACTGGGCCGGTGAAGTGCTTTATACCAAGTTGTTCCACAGAGTGACATGCCCTGTTCAGTTTCCGATTTGGAATACTTTTTACAAAAGCAAACAGAACACAAAGCATCCACATTCCATCGTGCGGCATTTCTTTTTCTCGGAATTTAATAACAGCCACCAATAGAAAGTGATAGAGTGGGGGTGTAATTTCCACTGTAGCACTCGAAGGCCTTTTTAAAATCATCTCTGAGGACGTGTCCTGAAAAGATCGGTGGCTGGCATTTGTTAGGGACTTTTGAAAGGGAAACGCAGAGGGGAAGGGCTGTGCATTCACAGCAGCAGCCCTGGGGAGTTCGCTGCTTTCCCACCCAGGACAGAAAATAAAGATGAGGACTCCTGTAAATAGGATAGCAGCTTGAGTGACGGACAAGTTTGGATTTCAGTGCTGGCTCAGCTGGCAAAGGGTTAAACACCCCCTCTCCCCAAATCACAGCGACACTCAAAACATTCAACAAGTTCCTTCAGAAGTTTCAGTTTATTGAGAGTTAGTACTTGAAACACCATGAGCGCTTGTGTCAGGAATAGCGGGAAAAGGAACAGTGTCTACAATTATACCCCCTTCAAACCAGACCCCCTGGTAAAGCAAACCCAATAAGCAAGCACCTGTAAACGCGGGCAAACTACAGCCGTTACATTCTCAGCGGGAAAGCGGACCCAGTAGAGTCAGACCTTCAAGGCCACGAAACAGATAACAGAGCACAGCAGATAAGACACGGGGGATGGGAAGAAAAAGGAGCGGAGGGAGAAATGGCTCCCACACATTCCAGACTATGGCAGCATTAGCTGACAAGCGTCCTCACCCAACCCGGAGTCTCTGTATTAAAAAGTCAGGAGACGGGTCGGGCTTCACCTGTAGTTTGATTATAAATTGTTACACAAAAATGACTATGGTATCTTAGACATCGTTAAGTCTGTGGTAACACTGGACTACATTGCAGGGCTGTTGTGAATTATTTTCTTTCCATCCCCCCCCCACCAACATAGAGATATTAACATTGGGTAGTATTGCAGAGTTCTAAAGCACTATCTCTGCCTTACCTCCAGTCTGAAATACTGCCAGTTTCTCTCAGCTACACAGCCATAGACACACACAAACACACTCACACTTGAAAGAAAGGAAAATAACAATAGACTACATTTGCATTGGCACAGCATTTCTTGCCCTTTGAGAGACAGGAAGAAATGGCATTAAAAGTAATAAGGAAATCCTGTCTGTCTGCAAACAATGGGAAGTCCATCTAGTTTTATGTCTGTAGTTCCTTGCACCAGAGAAGGCTGCTCCCTTGTACAGCGTGACAAATTTCTCCGTTCAAAACTCTGGCTGTTCGATTTGCTATTAGTTAGCTGTTTGTTTAAAACATTGGTTAGCCATCTTTCTACCTTATGGAACTCAAGGTGGATCAAGATATAAATAAAATAACAATCATAAAAGACCAGTATCGAAAACCACAAATTAAGACTGCCCCCAAATTAATCCAATGCAAGCCTTAAAAAAACCCCTCTTCAACTGCCACCTAAAGATTGAACGCAAGGGGGGCCAGGCACACCTCCCTGGAGGAGGCTGTTCCATATTTGAAAATGGGGAAAGAAGAGATATAGAAACACTTACAAAAAGGGGAACAGCAACTTAAAAGAGACAACACCGGGGAAGGAAGGCATCTTGGCCCAAGATGGTTGGTATCTGCTACATGTGCAGGCGTTTTCTAAGAACAGTTTCTTTTAAAAATCGGCATTATTTAGCAATGGGCAGAATTATTGTTTAGCAATGGGCACATGGAATTCACGGCCACAGGAAGTGGGGGCGGCTACAGGCATGGACGGCTTCAAAAGGGAATTAGATAGGCATATGGAGCAGAGGTCCATCAATGGCTGTTAGCCACAAGGTATAGATAGGGACTCTGGGGCAAGTGATGCTCTGTCTTCTTGGTGCTTGGGGGGGGTTCAACAGTGGGAGGGCTTCTAATGTCCTGTCCCCACTGGTGGACCTCCTGATGGCACCTGGTATTTTTGGCCACTGTGTGACACAGAGTGTTGGACTAGATGGGCCATTGGCCTGATCCAACATTGGCGTCTCTTATGTTCTTAGAATGATGTATATTTCATTGATGGCCCCAGGGCTGTGGACTGCCCCTCCTGATTTACCTTGAATCACAGCCGTAAGGCAGGCACTTGATTGAGTAGGAATTCTGCCCAGCAGCTATTGTAATCTGTGGGTGCTATTCATGTGTGTGTGGTGGTGGTTGTTTTTTGAAGCTGCATTGAACTTTTGGCAATATGGGACTAAAACGTTTATTTTAAAAAAGAAACCTCTGGTTTGCAATGATATTGAAGCTATTATTCATTTTGGAGAATTTTCCCGTGCGTGCAGCTCAAAATGCCTGGTGCCTCTTTTATGACTGGTGCTGCAATAAATTGATAGTTGGTTTTGTTTTGCATTGCTTGAACATGAGCCTCTTGCAGACTGATTTACAAAGATGGAAACCCTGTTTGAGCAGAGGAATATCACAGGAGATATTGCCTTTACCAGGCCACTTCAGTTATTTATCTGTGTCCTCCGACTGTGTTTTTTCCCACCTGGCCCCGTCCGTTTGGCCCCTTAGAATCATAGAATCCCAGAGTTGGAAGGGGCCATACAGGCCATCTAGTCCAACCCCCTGCCCAATGCAGGATCAGCATCCCTGACAAGTGTCTGTCCAGCCTTATTTCATTCTTCTGGCACTTTGGATGGGAACCAGCCACTAGAGACTTGCATAAGACTTAATTGACAGAGCTCTGAAGAGCAGTCTCCCTAAGACATGCTAAGGGTACACCTTGCAAGGCTCACCTGGACACTTCCCTATAATTTGTATTCATTTACATCGGAAGAAAACAGCACTCCTTGTCATCCACATCAGGAAAGCTATTTCAGCCAGGGGAGCCTGGTGGTCACTGTCAGTACCCCAAAAGTGAGCACAGCAAGAGCTGCCAGAACTGATAGGCCTTGTTCATCTGCCATGTATTCCCACTGAGAAACATAAGAAGTGTTCCATGCTTGCTGAGGCATTTTGTTTGCTCCAGAACCAGCAGCCACACAGAACTTCTTCAGGATGTATGGGATGCCAAAAATCCCACCCGCTTCTTTCCTTTGACTTGTTGGATGCCCCGGCTGAGCGCTGAGCTTCAGGGCCAGTGGCTGCGGAGGGAAATTTGCTCAGCCAAGTGCTTCTCCATCTCCATCCGTTCAATTCGCCCTGCTGAATCATTAATTTGCCAAACAGTCCTTGCTCACCTTCTCTTTTGAGGTGAGGTTTCTGAAATCCGAGGCCACCAGCAGAAAGGGCAAAAGGAGCAAATGAAGCAAAATTGTGGGACTTCTCTCATCCAGTTCTCTTCAAGGGCTCTGTAACTACCTTTCACAGAAATTAAACCTTTGGGCATGTTAGGTACCTCTTAGTGGACTTGATTTGAGAAGACGCATAATGCAGTCATTGAAATTAATACGTCTTCAAAGTGCATTATCTGGACAAGCAGCAGAAACATACTTCTCATTGGCAGCAGTGCACACATTCGGCCCTGTGGGATGGAGAGAGAAGTCATCAAGAGAAGGAGATCCTGGTGAACAAACTGTCATTTTACGTGGCTTTGCTTTAGCCCTTAAATCTTGGGAACTGCAGCTCCAGGAAGAAGCTAACTCTCTTGGAAGAAGAAGAGGAGGAGGAGATTGGATTTATACCCTGCCCTTCACTCAGAGTCTCAGAGCGGCTTACAAACTCCTTTCCTTTCCCTTCCCTTCCCCTCCCCACAACAGACACCCTGTGAGGTAGGTGGGGCTGAGAGAGCTCTACCAAGAACTGCCCTTTCAAGGACAACTCTTGTCAGAACTATGGCTTGCCCAAGGTCATCCAGCAGCTGCAAGTGGAGGAGTGGGGAATCAAGCCCGGTTCTCCCAGATCAGAGTCTGCGCACTGAACCACTACTGTGTAGTGGAAGTAAAGACCTGCACCATTTCATCACACATCTGCATCTGATGATGTGTAGTTAAAATCACCTTATCACTTGGCAGGATGTTATAGACAACTCTTACCTAGTGGTTTATATGAACCCAGTAGTACATTGCCACTTGGTAAGCAACTGCTTTGAACAGATCTTGTTTTCAGGTAACAATAATAATATAATAACAATTATCATATGGCAATGTGTGTAGTACAGTCAGGAGATCCTAAGATTGTTTGACAGCCAGAAGTTCTAGCTCTTTTAGCATTACGCACCACTAGGTGTTGAGCTAGACTTGTTTTTTTAAGGCAAGAGACGTTTCAGAGGTGGTTTGCAATCGCCTGCCTTGGTATTCCTTGGAGGTCGCCCATCCAAATACTAGCCAAGGCCGACCCTGCTTAGCTTCTGAGATCTGACAAGATCAGGCTAAGCTGGGCTATCCAGGTCAGGTAAACTTTACTGTCTCAGCTCTCCAGCATAATTCAGAGTTTACCAAATTCCTGTGGAGAAGTCATGGGAATTTTAACAGCCTTTCTAAGTCTGAAGTGCCAAAGGGACTTCATCTGTTGAGTAAATGTTTATTTACTTGGATTTTTACAAGCCACTTTTCTCCCCAGTGGGGGACCCAAAGCAGTTTACATCTTTCTCCCCTCCTCCATTTTATCATCAGAACAACAACCCAAGAAGTAGGTTAGGCTGAAAGATAATGACTAGCCTAAGATCCTCCAGGAAGCTTCCGTGGCAGAGTGGTGATTCAAACCTGAGGTAAGACAGTTGCTTAAATGAACAGTTAACCCCCCTCCCCCATGTTGTTAATAGGAGCTGAAAGAGCAGCTGTCAGTCTACTGCCCAGTTCCCTTAAATGAAAGCCACCCTTTAAAAGTCGCCTAATGACAGGAAAACAAATTTAAATATATTTGGTGTAAAGGCTACAGAATTGCTAGCCAGGTTTCTGAGCATTTGTTCCTTGTTTACATGGTATTTTCCAATTCCCATGCAAGCAGGAACCTTAGAATAATCTTCTTAATGCTGTTCTTCCCCTTACTGATTGTGAATCCCAGATGTGACAAATGGACAACCTGGATTTTATAAAGTGCTGTGCTCCAGCAATGACTCATATCAGATGTCATCTGCCTGAATGGAAGGTTTTGCCTCTCCACCAGAAACGTTAGTAGGAACTCAAGTGTTCTGTAAAGGGGTGAATTTTGGGGGAGGGGAGCAGTTCTGGGCGACAGTGGGTGAGAAACCTAGGGCAGCAGCCATTTAAAATTCAGAAGTTGTGGTAAGAGTTACACAATGTTTAGTGAAGTTATTTGTTCTGTACTCCAGTCTCCTCTGGTGTTGTGCCACAAAGCTAGCAGAAACAAGTATTCTGCCACCCAGCTGTGCCTTTAGGGTGGCTTGGTCAGTTAGCTCTGAAAGGGGATTAGACAGATTTATGGAGGATCCCAGATCACCGCAGACTGTGACAGCAGCCATGAAATTAAAAGACGCCTGCTCCTTGGGAGGAAAGCGATGGCGAACCTAAATAGCATGATAAAAAGCAGAGACATCACCCTGCCAACAAAAGTCCGCATGGACAAAGCAATGGTATTCCCAGTAGTCATGTATGGCTGCGAGAGTTGGACTATAAGGAAGGCCGAGCGCTGAAGAATAGGTTCTTTTGAACTATGGTGCTGGAGAAGACTCTTGAGAGTCCCTTGGACTACAAGAAGATCAAATCAGTCAATCCTAAAAGAAGTCAACCCTGACTGTTCCCTGGAAGGCCAGATAATGAAACTGAAGCTCAAATACTTTGGCCACCAAATAAGAAGGGAGCACTCACTGGAGAAGACCCTGATGCTGGGAAAGATTGAAGGTCAAAGAAGATGGGGACGGCAAAGGATGAGATGGTTAGACAGTGTCATAGATGCAACGAACATGAAATTGAGCAAACTTCAGAGGACGGTGGAAGACAGGAAGGCCTGGCGTGATCTGGTCCGTGGGGTCGCGAAGAGTCGGACTCGACTGTGCGACTGAACAACAAAATGGAGGATCGGTCTATCAGTGGCTATTAGCCATGGTGGCTGAAGGGGACCTCCACATTCGGAGGCAGTAAATCTCAGAATACCAGTACAGGGAGTCCACCTTGGCTTCTTTGCCCTCTTGTTGGCCTTCCAGAGTCACTGGAGAGCCACTGTGTGACACAGAATGCTTGACTAGATGGACCACTGTTTGATCCAGCAGGGCTCTGCTTATGTTCTTATCATTAGGAAAGGAATTGAAAATAAAATGGCCAATTTTATGATGCCCCTGTATAGATCTATGGTGTGGCCTCATTGGGAACACCATGTGCAGTTCTGGCCACAGACTGTATCTCAAAAAGGACATGGCAGAGCTGGAAAAAATACATGAGATGGCAACCAAGATGATTGGGGGTTGGATCACCTTCCCTGTGAGGAAAGGCTGAAGAGTCTGGGACTTTTCAGCCTAGAAAAGAAACAATTAAGTGGGGACATGATAGAAGTTTATAAAATTATACATGAGGTGGAGAGAGTTGACTAAGAACTTTTTCTTACTCTCCCAAAATGGTAGATCTTGAAGGCATCCAATGAAGCTGATGAGCAGTAGATTCAGGACAGACAAAGGGAAATACTTCTTTACACAACAAATGATTAAAATGTGGAATTTT
>NW_015171543.1:320332-330867 GCF_001447785.1 Gekko japonicus
CTCCTTTGGGTCGCAGTGACTCCTTCCGGGTATGAACCCACAGTGCACGACGGACCATGCTACTGCAGCTGGCCTCTGTCCCAATTGGCTCCGGCCCACCGCGTTGCCCCGCCGCCGCGCCTTGCTGGCCAATCTCCGCTCGGGCCACTCAACTCGACTGCTGCCGCCACGCTCCGCCGCTCAGCCACCAATGGCATGCTCTGCTGCCCGCCGCCAGAGGATGTAGTTATGGCCACAGGCATGCACAGCCACCTCAGACTTCTAGTACCATAAAATCTCCTTGTGCCTTTAATTTTGAATATTGTTATGGCTTCCATTTAAAGCTGATGGCTTGTTTATAACCAGTAAGATATTCCTTCAATGGCAGCTATGGGCTAGAGGATGATTTCCAGAACAATTTAGTTTGCAAGGATGGGATCCAAGTGGAAAGAGAGAGGGAGTTTAAATTGTGAGCATTTTCTAGGGGGAGTTAGCTAAAATGGGGGGGTGCAGCTGGGGGAGGGCAGAGGTGGCTTGCACTAGATGCTCTCTGTGGATCTGCTGCCTATTTTTCAGGAATCTGTCAGCTTCTGATGCTTGTATGCCTGTAAGCAAATACTACAAAGACACCACGAGTTGCAACTGATCTCTCTCTCATCCAAAGAAAATTAAATGGTGTCACGTTGACTCCTAGAACATTCTCGGCAGTCAGGGAACATAGCAACACATTTTGAAGGATGAAGCCTCCCTCTTGTCCTGTATGAAAACTTTCCAATTGCCAGAAACGCTTAATTCAAAATGCAGCGCTAGGGTCATGACTATATGTACTCATTTGAGGGAACTGATTATGAGAAACAACAACATGCCAACAAAGAAAGAGCCAAGAATACAGACAGAAAATCCATCAGACCTACCAGCTGTGGTCTGGGATTTCTTCAGAAGGTGCAGGCTTCCTCACTGCAGACTGTAACAAGCAGCCTGCTGGCTGCTCATAATC
Source organism: Gekko japonicus (assembly GCF_001447785.1). Classification (NCBI taxonomy): domain Eukaryota; kingdom Metazoa; phylum Chordata; class Lepidosauria; order Squamata; family Gekkonidae; genus Gekko; species Gekko japonicus. The sequence continues at coordinate 321,309 of NW_015171543.1, forward strand.
AACTCCTTCGAGGGACAAATGGATGAATCAGAGCTTTGAGGTTGTAAGCCTGGCGACGAGGGAGAGAGATCACTGCCTCCAGCCATGAGAAGAAAGCTTTCATTTAAAACCCCAGCAGGAGCATCTGTTTGTGACTCGTTCAGTTTGTATTCAGAAGCTTTTATTTTAAAAACAAACAAACAGAGTTCAACTGTGAATATATTCGGTTGAAAATAATTAAAACTGGACCTGAAAATAGAGCAGAAAGACATTCCTTCTCCCAAGCAGAGGTTTCCCTTCATGCTTCTTAAAAGTCTACCAGATTTCAGTCTTTAATCAATAGATATGGATAACTCACTGGAGAAGGTACCAGGAAATATTCTTGTGGTCTCTTCCAATAGTGGCTGGCTGATTCGGTGCTAGTACGGTCTCATAGATACAACATACTCTATTACATACTCAAGGGCGCTCTCTCTCTCTCTCTCTCTCTCTTCCAAGTCCTAATCTCTGACAAGCAAGAAGCAAGCCTGACCAGCGAATGTCAGAACCTACCTGAGACTACAGCAAGTCCTGAATCTGGCATTGCAGACGAATCCTGCCAGTGCAACATTTCTCTGCTCAGAGCAAAGGAAAGGATTTATAAGACTGAAGCCAATTTCATAAGATCAACCAACTATAGGTATGACACCCTTCATATGCTCCATGTACCAAGTACAGCCCCCCCCCATTTCTAGTAAATTATTGGCCTTCGTTTCTCCCTGTTTTTGCCTTTTGGGGGTGCTTTGTTAAAATTGTATTAGTACCAAGTTGCGCCTGCCGTCGTTTCAGAGCCAAACTCTCCCTCCTTGGAGTCTCCGGAAATCTCTGAGTGGGAGACAGAAGAACAAACAGCCTCTTGGCTTTTAAATGGGAGGAGGGCAGGCCATTAAAGAGTCAATGAATACAGTATACAGCAGACAGCAGAATACAGATTAGAGTCTTCAAGGCTGTAGAACCGTGGGGGGAGTGGGCTCAGGCAGTGATCCTTCGTATCCAAATACAGGTGTTCCCCCAGGATATCCCTGTTTCCATCTGTGAAATGCTAAAAAGGAAGCATCCTCGGTGCTTGCTGCAAGTCAGCCTGAGAGCGTGGAGTTGCGAAGCAGGACCATTACTGTAATGGCATGGCCAGAAGGCACGGTAAAGCCTATCTACCTATTTTCATTCCACCTTTACTCCAAGGAGTTCAGGGTGGAGTATGTGGTTCTTCCATCCTTCAGATGATACCCACAAATACCCTGGGTTGTATTTTACCCTGAGAGAGCAACTGGCCCAACCAGGCTTTGTTGGCCAATAGGGATTTTATTCCAGATCTCCTTGTCCCAATTCCAACATTGTAACCACTATACCACACTGCTTTCTCACCACTGTACTAAAATAGGACTGCCCATTTAGGAGTGCCAAATCAAAATTTGTCAGCAGAAAGTGGAATGGGGGAGCTTGCACAGTGCAGTGACATAAACTATTGAAGTTCTGTGTACTTCCCCAGGACAGTAGGGTGTGTGGTTTTAGATCCAGAAGCTGTCTGTCTAAAATGTGAACATCTGGCTACCTATGGAGTCTCTTAGGGAAGAAGGAAGAGGAGGAGGAGGAGGAGGAGGAGATTGGATTTATACCCCCCGCCCTTCACTACCCAAAGGAGTCTAAGAGCGGCTTACAAACTCCTTTCCCTTCCCCTCCCCACAACAGACCACCCCGTGAGGTAGGTTGGGCTGAGAGAGCTCTGACAGAAACTGCTCTTTTTCAAGAACAGCTGTGCCAGAACTATGGCTTGCCTAAGGTCATCCAGCCAGGTGCAAGTGGAGGAGTGGGGAATCAAACCCGGATTAGAGTCAGCACACTTAACCACTACACCAAACTGGCTCTAATAGCATTATTGTATGCAGACCTTCTGGAACCACTTCAGTTGGATCATGAAGGCCAATTCCCAAGCAATGGCCAAGGAGATTCGGGTATGAAAGGAAGAGTTTTAGGGAAGACTTGGAAAAATGTTCCAGATGTCTCAAATTTAAAGACTCACCAAGGGTTCCAGTTTCCTATCAGCATCTGAAAGATGCATCTCAGGTTATGAAACATGCACCGTTCGCTGCCTGCGTGTTTTCGTCACTTTGCATTCCTAATAAGAGGAAACGGTAATGAACATTGTCCCAATTTTACCCCAACAACAACAGTCATTATAATAAAGCAGGCTGGAATTCAGGCTGGATCCCACCTAAGCATCTATTATTGTCTTAGGGCCTTATTTAACTTTTTGCTTGTGTTAACATAAAACAATAGAAATATTTAGAAAAATTAATTTCAGCTTATTTTATTTTAATCAATAGGATACACACACACACACATACCTTTAAATAGATTGTGGAGTTCTTGGCTGTCTGTACATATCTCTAGTTCTTGACTTGTTCTTTTGACACGTTGTATGACTTTAGTTTATGGTAGCTTGATAGCAGTGCTCTCTTATCATATGTGAAGACCAGCGTTCTTCTTTTCCACACTTGGAAAACACTGTATTTTGGCATTAAATTATGTCTACCCCAAACAATCGGTTATATCCTTGAAATGTATCTTTGTAACGGAATTTATTCAATTTGTATGATCTCTGTACAGCCCTACTGAATCCATGCTTAATGTGTCTCACATTGCATTTCTCTTAATTAGATTGTGTATTTATCCAACCCTGCCTGTCTCCCTGAAGTGCTTACGTGGTGCCACAACAAGACCTGAAAATCAGTCTGTTGGGTTTTTTAATGTCTGGCACAGATTTTTGCAGGATTCTAGCAACCTTAAAATAGCAAAGGAGGAACGTAAGCTTCTTAGACAGATAAGGCAATGAGCATACCTAAAATTCACAGAGCTTCGTGGCAGTGTTTATTAAAATCCAGTAATAATTCAGTCCAATTGCAATGGAAGAATACTTAGTGCTTGGACTTCATCATTTATCTGCTGGGGAACTGAATTATTAACTCATAAAACACCACTGGAGGAGCACATACCTCAAGAGAAACAGTCAGATTGCCTGAATTCTGGAGTATTATTACAGCCACAGACTGTCTTTCCACCTTGAGCTATTTGCTTAGTTCACTGCTGGGATTTTTAAATAAAAATCCTTTCTGCTCTACCCTCCAAGTTGGTGACTGATAGCTCTATTAGTGTTATCTAACTTGGCAACTTCCTGGGGGGGTATTTAGCTACCCACTTAAGCTTGGGGGAAATGATTTTATTTGATATTAGTTTGTCATTTTTGCAGTGATGGCTATCTATGGCAAAGTGGAGGGGATGGAGATCCTCCCGGTGCTAAGTTCATTTGGAGAACTAATCAGATTCAGAAAAATTCCCCCCCCCCCAGAGGTTTCACACGGCTGCTCATAATTAAAGAGGGAAGGGAATGTGATCTCGGCGGCAGCTTTTGATGTGGTTGGCAGGCTGGCAAGAAGCCTCCAGAACTCACTGCACCCTCCAGAGACTGCTGGCTCGGGCGTCATGGGTTTTCTCCGCCAAAGCCCGGCACAGAGAAATGCTTCACATAGCCTAATGTCGCATTGAGAAAGCTAGAGAGGAAAAGGCTTTGCAAAAAAAGCCTGAAAGAGCATCTGAGAAATAAAAAGATTATGAAGACTGTCATCTTTTTGAAAGTCTGTTTTAGACCTCCTCCTCTACCTTCTGACCGCCTCCAAAGGCTCCAGTAGAAATGGTTGTGGAGGTGTCAGCAAAAGTAATTTCACTCTGTCCAGTCAGAGCTTCTAGCCACAGCTTTCCAGGAAGAGTAGGTTTTTATATCCAGCTTTTCCTCTGCCCTAAGGAGTCCCGAAGCAACTTACAATCTCCTTCCTTTCCACTCCCCACAACAGGCACCTTGTGAGGCACCGTAGGTGGGGCTGAGAGAGTTCTGCAAGAAACTGTGACTGGCCCAAGGCTACCCAGCAGGCTTCATGTGGAGCAGTGGGGGAATCAAACCGACTCTCCAGATTAGAGTCTGCAGCTCTTAACCACTACACCACACTGGCTCTCCGCTACACATGGAGCTTTTCCTTACAATCAGTCACTTCCTCTTTCTAATGCCAGCGCACCATATCCTATCAGAAAGTCAAGAGGCAGGTCCAACTCCCCTTCAGTCCAAATGTCTTTCTTGTGCTATTTCATACAACGTGCCCTAAGGATGCCGTTACTAGGGCCAGGGCCTTTTCAGTGGCGGCTCCTTACTGGTGGAATGAGCTCCCGGAGGAGATCAGGGCCCTGCAGGACCTTTTACAGTTCTGCAGGGCCTGCAAGACAGAGCTCTTCCACCAGGCTTTCCATTAGACTGCTCTCCAGCGGCACCCCCCCCACCACTACCACCAACTACCACTATTATTAACATCGGTGGTAAAGGGCCGGCCCTGGCGTGGAAATCGAGCCACATCATCATGGGAGACTGGCTGATCGCTGAGTCAGGAACTTTGGTGTTACATCTTAAAACACGTTGCCTTAACTTAATGAAGGAATGACTATTACTGTGAACACTTTAATTGTATGATTGTTTTTAAAATGTTTTAACGGTTTTACGTGGACTAGGTACACTGTACTGATCAGTGTAAGCCGCCCTGAGCCTGTTCATGGGGAGGGCGGGATACAAATGCAATCTCTCCTTATATATAATTGAATAGTGGGTGCCAAAGTTCTAATTCTAAAAGGCACTCCCTTAGTGTATGGCTGATGGCACTGCTCCTCAGCATATATCGCCACCAATCAGAAGGCAACAGGAATGGAGGCTGATTTTAAGGAGAGATTACATATTTTTGTAGATCAGGGCCCTGCAGGACAGAGCTCTTCCACCAGGCTTTCCATTAGGAGCCGCCCACCACTACCACCAACTACCACTATTATTAACTTCTGTGGTAAAGGGCCGGCCCCAGCGTGGAAATCAAGCCACATCGTCATGGGAGACTGGCTGATCGCTGAGTCAGGAACTTTGGTGTTACATCTTAAAACACGCTGCCTTAACTTAATGAAGGAGTGTCTATTACTGTGAGCACTTTAATTGTATGATTGTTTTTAAAATGTTTTAACGGTCTTATGTGGACTGGGTACACTGTACTGATCAATGTAAGCCGCCCGGAGCCTGTTCATGGGGAGGGCGGGATACAAATGCAATAAATAAATAAATAAATAACATGGACACAGGCCAGGGAACTGGTTGCTGGCTGCCCCTGCACTGCTATGAAAGTGCCCCCTACAAATACCACTGGTGTAAATCCTTAATAACTTCTCATTCTATCGCTCCCGTGTTCCTGTTGTTTCTTCTGGAGCCCACGACTAAGGAGCAGTTTTCAATGGCTGTTCAGGAAAGACACCTCAAGGAATGTGATTCACACCCAGCAAAGGCCATTTCAGCAACTGTAAATTGCCCCAGAGGGAAATCACTCTTAGCATCCTAATAATCTCATCTTCTAATTGGCAATTGACTTTCTCACCAGTCATTTTTAATCCGGGGCTGTCTGAAATTCGCTGGAGATCGGAAGCTTTTCTCAACGCCGCAATGAGGGCCATCAAACCCACTATTCCCCGTTAGGCTAGCTGGAGCTCGGTAGCATAATAGCCCTTCATTGCATTTCATAGGACACATTTAGCTTTTCATGGTTGGGATTTTTCAAAGGCTTCGGAAAGTGCATAGACTTAATGTGTGAATGGTCACAAACATTTTAGACACAGTTCCCAAGCCTCACAGCACTTTTATTCAGAATATAGAGAGATTTAATTGCATGATGACAAGAGCACATAATTTGCATTTGTAAGGTCCCCCGTTCAGTTTGTGGCACCTTCAGTTGAACAATCTCAGGTAAAAGGACCACAGAGAACTGCTGTCTGTGGGCTAGAAGGGTCATTGATCTGACTTAATAGCAAAGCAGCTCCTAATGTACTGAAGTTGCATGTACAGATACTCCCCATAATAAAACCAGTCCGTACAGGAGTCCCTATGGGTGCTGTAAGCCACTTTGGTTACCTTTTGAGGAGAAAAGTGAGACAGCATCTGTACATGCCAATAAAGGTGAGTGATTGACTGACTGACCTACTGGGTTTGTGGACCCGACAAAATAGCTGACCACGCTTGTCATGACCCCCAGGGGGTTGCCACCTCCACTCTGGACTTTGGGTCCCTTGAGAAGGCACAGAGTACCCTCCCAAGCCCATCCAAAATGCTCCTTTTTAAGCCAAGAACATAGGCGTGATGACCAGGCAGAGAACACTTAAACAAATGGTTTATTAACACAGTACTGGGGCAAGGAAAACAAGGTGCTTTAAAATATATAACAGTGTTTAAAGGCAAAATAAACAAATCTAACGCGACTACCTAGTTCACTGACTTAACTGGTTACTACTTCAAGGCCCACAGCCTTCTTATACCAGGCTTCCTGCTGGGATCTTTCTCCTCAGACCAGACTGTCCCCTCTGTGAGACAGGACCGCAGATGAGCAAAAGAACACAGTCCCCTTCAGTTTAGCTCTGAGAGGAAAGAACCACTGTTTTCCACAGCCCAAAAAGTATGTAACAATCACCTCAAAGAATTCCTGGACACTGATTGGCTACAACCGTTGCTAAGCCTTATGGGGATTGTAGGCTATGTCTGCTTTCCACTGCCATGCAGGTCTCTCCTGAGAGCAGGCCGCACTAGGCCCCGTCTCCCAGTCCTACACAGATCATGACAATGCTGGAGATGAAGCTTTGCTCTAGAGCTCGGTCCCCTTCCATCCTGCGTCCCATCCCGAAGGTAGTGGGCAGTGGGGCTAGGATTAATGACTCCTTTCTGACATTGGTGTTGTGCAATGCCAGGTCCATAAATAACAAGACTATGGTCCTTTGGGACTTCCTGTTGGAGCAGGATATGGACCTGACATGCATGACTGAGACCTGGGTGCAAGATGGGGAGACCGTAGTACTCTCCCAGGTGGCTCCTCCCAGGTTCTCAGTCCTTCACCAATCCCAGACTAAGGGCAGGGGGGAGGAGTGGCTCTGTTAATTCATGAGGTTTACACCTTCAAGTCACTCCCACCACTGAGGCTCATGGGCATAGAGTGCACTGGCTTTGTGTGGGAAGCCGGGGAGAGTTTTGCTATTTGGTTGGTGTACCGTCCACGCAAACGCACCATCAAATAGCCTGTCATCCCCGGAGGCCATATCAGGCTGCTCACTGGAGCACCCTGGACTGATAGTCTTGGGCAATTTCAATGTCCATGACATAGCTTCCACACAAGGGATGTTCCTGGTGCCGTCCATGGTGGCGCTAGGACTCTCCCAATATGTAACCGCTCCCACTCACAGAGCGGGGCATTTGCTCAATCTGATCTTCGCAGCGGGGGTTACAGTGGACTGTATTACTGCTACGGCAGTTCCATGGTCAGACCACCATGCCCTGAAGGCCCACATGAATGATCCACCCTTACCCTGTATGGGCGGCAAGCATATTTTAGCTTGCCCATGGAGCCAAATGGACCCCATGTAGTTTCAGATGGCCCTGTGAGATCCGATTCCCCCTGGCAGCTCATTAGATGAGCTTGTCGAGGATTGAAACAGCCATCTCTCGGCAGCCATTGATGAGATCACTCCCCGATATCCTCTACGCCCCCGCTCTAGGCTCACTCCATGGTACACACAGGAGCTGTAGCTGATGAAGCGAGGGCTCAGACGGCCAGAGAGACAGTGGCAGTGTGCCCATGATGAAGCTACCAGAGCATCCTACAGGACATTTATGAGATCCTATGAGACGGCAGTCAAAGCCGCTAAAAGAGAATAGTATGCGGCCACAATTGCATCTGCAAGCTCTTGCCCAGCCCAATTATTTAGAACGATTCGGTCTATCACTACTCTGCCACAGTGCAGACCAAATGCTAAGGAACTGGAGATTGGCTGCGAGGCCTTTGCGAGTTATTTCACAGATAAAGTCATTCCGCCATGACCTTCCCACCACATTTGAGACAGTAAGGTAACTTGAGGCTCCATGTGCGTCTTCTTGTCCAGTTTTGGATTATTTCAGTCCACTCAACCTAGAGGACATTGACAAATTGCTCTCAACAGTCTGCCTGACCATTTGTAGCCTTGACCCGTGCCTGTCATGGCTAATTAAAGCTGGCCGCGATGGGTTATGATGTGCCCTAAGGGAAATTATCAACTCCCTTTCTGAGGGGCTGTTTCACGGGGCACTCAAGGAGGCAGTGGTATGCCCTCCTTTTAAAAAAACCATCCTTGGACCCGGTCGAATTGGCTAATTATCACCTGGTTTCCAATTTACCCTATTTGGGCAAATTAATTGATAGGGCTTTTTGGATGATACCTATGCATTAGATCCCTTCCAGTCCGGCTTCCAACCAGGCCATGGAATGGAGACAGCTCTGGTCACCCTCACAGACTATCTTTGGAGGCATCTGGATTGGGGCAGTTCAGTGTTGTTGTGGTTGTTGTTGTTGGACCTGTCAGCAGAGTTCGACATGGTCGACTACCAACTACTGATCCACCACCTCACCGACACTAGGATTCAGGGGTCTGCCTTGCAGTGGATCTCCTCATTCCTTCAGGGTCAGGGAAAAAGGGGCCAGTTTGGTGTAGGCCTCTAATCTGGGAGAACCGGGTTTGATTCCCCACTCCTCAGCTTGCACCTGGCTAGATGACCTTGGGCAAGCTGTAGTTCTGATAAGAGCTGTCCTTGAAAAAGAGCAGTTTCTGTCAAGAGCTCTCTCAGCCCCACCTACCTCACAGGGTGTCTGTTGTGGGGAGAGAAAGGGAAAGGAGTTTGTAAGCCGCTCTGAGACGGAGGCAAAAGAGTTTGTAAGCCGCTCTGAGAAACTTTTGGGTAGTGAAGGGTGGGGTAAAAATCCAATATCTTCTCTTCTTCTTCTAGTTTGCGGAATGCCCCGAGGAGCAGTGCTTTCCCCAATTTTATTTAACATCTATATGCACCCCCCTTTCCCCGATTGCCCAGAGATATGGGCTAGGATGTCACCAATACGCCGATGACACCCCGCTCTATCTGTTGTTGCGTGGCCATTCTGACTCTAGTTCAGAAGACCTGGGCCTGGCACTAAAAGCTGTGGCTGGTTGGCTTAGACTGAGTCAACTGAAATTGAATCCGATGAAGATGGAGGTTCTGTGCCTGAGTTGGAGTGGCCGGAGGGTAGGGATCCCACTCCCAACCTTCGATGGGGTGCCGTTGGTGCCAGCACCGGAGGTAAGAAGTTTGGGAGTGCTCCTGGATGCCTCCTTAATGATGGAGGCCCAGGTAGCAGCCACTGCAAAGTCAGCCTTTCATCATCTTTGGCTGATTAGGCAGTTGGTTCCCTTCCTTGAACGCAATGACTTGGCAACAGTGATCCATGCAATGGTAGGGCTGCTAAATGTGGGGGGGCGGGGAATCCCCCGCTTTGAAGCCTCGATTTCCGATGCGGCGGAATCGGGGTCCGGGGGAACCCCGCCCCCCGGCGTGCGCGTCAGTAGCAAGTGACGTGGGCACGCTGGGGGCGGGGCCACGGCCATACAAGGGAAAACTCTATGATTTTCCCTTGTATGGCCGTGG
>NW_015171543.1:332259-335479 GCF_001447785.1 Gekko japonicus
ATAGAGTTTTCCCCTCAAATGGCTGTGGCCCCGCCCCCAGTGTGCCCGGCATCATCACGTCACATCCGGCTGACGTGCATGCAGCACGCTCGGGACACTGTCCGGGAGCCCGCCGCCGCAAGGAGAAACAGGTTTGGCAACCCTAGGAGGGGAGGGACCTTCGTGGGATGTAATGCCAGGCAGTCCACATACCAAAGCAGCCGTTTTCTCCAAAGGGAACGGCTTGGCAAATGCTACACAAACACTATCCTACTGGCAAACCTCCAGCCTGGGAGATGACATCATTTGCCCGCCTGCCTCCTGCAGATCCAGCTTTTTGTTGAGCAGCATATAAATAGCTCTGTCTGTCCTTAGCAACTAGGGGCTAGGTTTGCTAGAGAACAAGCCCCAGTGAACATCTCGCGATGCTGGCGTTCAATATTTTTCTGTTGGACCAGCTCTGATACCAGAAGATAAGTGCTGAAAGCACCGTAGTAAGACACTGGCCACTTCCGCACTGTCATTTTTGTCACTCGTTTGTCCCTGTTGCTTTGGGTCCCCCTCCCCCCTTTTCCACATGTGCTTTTTGCAGACACACAGTCACTTCCCAGTGATTGACCATGCCACTCTAGGAATTTCCTCTAATCACTGGGGGGATTCCTGGAGTGACGCAGGTAGCTGTGATGTCTGTGATGCTTCCCTGCCTCAGGTCCTCCTCCCCTTAAGCTCCCAACAGTTGCTAGCACAAGACTGGCAACTCTAGCTCACCACCATACTTACATGGATCTCAAGATGCTTAGGGAACAGAGAAATCTGATTGCCTAGCAGAGGCAATAAATTATGAAGGAGGCTTTTTGCCCAAGGGAGAGAATAGTTATCACTTCTTTGTTTAAAAACAGACGTATACACATCCATGAGGAACCTGGGAAAGGGAAGAAAATCTCACTCACATGCCGATTCACATCTCTCATGAGCGGTCAGGGACAGGAGTCCAGCTGCTGACTAGTAGCTGGCAGAAAGGAGGAGGTTGAAGAAAGACGCCATCAGCCTCTCCCAGCACAGAGTGCTCCAAGTCATGCTCATGCTAATGAGTCTGGCCAAAGCAGCTAGAGAACAAGCCCCAGTGAACATCTCGTGATGCTGTATTCTCTCCCTTGGGCGTTCAATATTTTTCTGTTGCACCGTAGTAAGACACTGGCCACTTCCGCACTGTCATTTTTGTCACTCGTTTGTCCCTATTGCTTTCGGTCCCGTCCCCCCTTTCCACATGTGCTTTTTGCAGACACACAGTCACTTCCCAGTGATTGACCATGCCACTCTAGGAATTTCCTCTAATCACTGGGGGGATTCCTGGAGTGACGCAGGTAGCTGTGATGTCTGTGATGCTTCCCTGCCTCAGGTCCTCCTCCCCTTAAGCTCCCAACAGTTGCTAGCACAAGACTGGCAACTCTAGCTCACCACCATACTTACATGGATCTCAAGATGCTTAGGGAACAGAGAAATCTGATTGCCTAGCAGAGGCAATAAATTATGAAGGAGGCTTTTTGCCCAAGGGAGAGAATAGTTATCACTTCTTTGTTTAAAAACAGACGTATACACATCCATGAGGATCCTGGGAAAGGGAAGAAAATCTCACTCACATGCCGATTCACATCTCTCATGAGCGGTCAGGGACAGGAGCCCAGCTGCTGACTAGTAGCTGGCAGAAAGGAGGAGGTTGAAGAAAGACGCCATCAGCCTCTCCCAGCACAGAGTGCTCCAAGTCGTGCTCATGCTAATGAGTCTGGCCAAAGCAGGACAATGGCACCCTACCTCACCTGCTGCTCGGTCATATCCCAAAGGGCCACATGGTTATAAAGGAATCTCTTCCTTTGGGGGCAGGAAGATCCCAATGACCCCAGGTGGGATGGACTCCTCAGGCTAGATTATAAATTCTCAGGACACAAGGAAGAAGCTCTCTTATTCTCTTACTCTGGCATCCTGTGCTTGACAGCTCAAACCAGGATGCACTGAGCTTTTCCTTAGGGATGCCATCTTGTCCATGCAGCAGGGGTAATGAAAAGGAGACCCCCAACCATGAGAACAAAAGAGGAGGAGGGGGAGGAGATTGGATTTATACCCCACCCTTCACTCAGAGTCTCAGAGAGGCTTACAGTCTTGTTAGAGAATGAACTTGATATTTTGCTTCATGGACTATATTTATTGCTACACACAATGGACTGTGCGCACACACACATAGGCAACTATACACCTGTTGTGTATCACCTGTTGTGATACTACACATAGAAGGTGCCTGCACAAGCCTTACACGTGTAAATAAGGTTTCAGCTACACAGTTACCAGCCTGGTGAAGAAGCACACACCTCCATCATTGTGAGCAGTAAGAAACAACAGCTTGAGAAGAGACAGCCCCCATTACTGAATCATTTGTGGTCATGTAGGACACATCGCTGCTTTGTTGGACAATGGCACCCTACCTCACCTGCTGCCCGGTCACATAAATTCTCAGGACACAAGGAAGAAGCTCTCTTATTCTCTTACTCTGGCATCCTGTGCTTGACTGCTCAAACCAGGATGCACTAAGCTTTTCCTTAGGGATGTCCATGCAGCAGGGGTAATGAAAAGGAGACCCCAACCATGAGAACAAAAGAGGAGGAGGAGGGAGGGGGGAGGAGATTGGATTTATACCCATTCACTCAGAGTTTCAGAGAGGCTTACGGTCTTGTTAGAGAATGAACTTGATATTTTGCTTCATGGACTACACTTATTGCTACACACAATGGACTGTGCGCACACACACACACACATAGGCAATTGTACACTATAAGTCACCTGTTGTGATACTGCACATAGAAGGTGCCTGCACAAGCCTTACACGTGTAAATAAGGTTTTAGCTACACAGTTACCAGCTTGGTGAAGAAGCACACACCTCCATCATTGTGAGCAGTAAGAAACAACAGCTTGAGAAGAGACAGCCCCCATTGCTGAATCATTTGTGGTCACGTAGGACACATCACTGCTTTGTTCCTGCATTGGTATTTCCTGCCAAATGGACATTTGGTTCACAATGAGAATGGCCAGCTTCATCAACACTACAATGGAGCATCCTGACGCCAAGGTTTTCACACCTGCCCAGATGCCCTCCTTTGAGGAAGGTTTTAGATTACAATATTGGCCACTCCTTATAGGTAACCTCCCACTCCTATGGGTAACCAATAGGATTGTTTTTGGGACAGACTA